>NW_024870920.1:490000-600954 GCF_019054845.1 Dipodomys spectabilis | reverse complement strand
AGCAATCTCACTTTTGGGCATTTACGCAAATGTTCACAAACAAGTCCACAGTAAAACTTCCAGCACGACTATGTTTATTTCATCATTATTTACCATAGCTAAGATATGGAACCAACGCAGATGCCCCTCAGTAGATGAATGGATCAAGAAAATGTGGTATATATACAAAATGGAATCTATGCTTCCATCAGAAAGAATGACATTGCCCCATTTGTTAGGAAATGGAAAGACTTGGAAAAAATTATATTAAGTGAAGTAAGCCAGACCCAAAGAAACACACCTCCCATGGTCTTCCTTATTTGCAGTAACTAGAATATGTCTGAGTCAAGCAGAATAGGTCAAATAAGTTGATGTCAGGTCAATGAACCCTAAGATATGTATTCAAATGATTTTTTTTCTTTCATGGGATTGTTTCTAACACATTTATAAGGTTATTTCTTTGTCGGTTTGTATGTCCCTCCCCCATGGTATAACCCCTGATATTGGTATAATTTCTGGAGAGGAATGGCAAAAACAAATCATTTAACTAGGGATACAGGTGGACCCATTGCAACAATAAGATGTACAAGTCACTATGTCGAAATCGAACTTTACAACTTTGGTGGTGGGGAGCATGATTGGGTGGCTACGCAAGGGGAGGATGGGAATGGATGGATCCGGGAAACAAAGTGGGAGGCTACAACGCTTCAGAAGAAATGTACTCATTATCTTGCCCAGGTAATTTTAACCCCTCTGTACAATATTTTTACAAGAAAAAAAATAATAAATTTAAAAAAAGAAAACAAAACCGGAAGATGACATGATCTTGTATTTAATGGACTCCAAGGACTCCATTCCCAAGTTACTTGAGCTGATCAGAAACTTTGGCCAACTAGCAGAATATAATTTTGTCTCAATAAAACCAACAAAGAAAGGAATAAATAATAAACAAGAAAGGAATACACAGTGGGAAATTGGGGCTAATTTTGTCATTATGTTTTGTGAAGTCAAGTTCCCTATACAAATGCAACACATATATAATGCTCAGTTGTGTTTTAAATTTTGTCTTAATTACAGAATATTTCCAGATGAAAAAGAGCTCATGATTCCCAACCAAATATTGTAAAAAGTAAGCATCATTCTGTTAGATTCCAAAGAAATGATGAAGGATTAAAAAGTTTAAGCCTGGATAAATAGGAAAGTTCATTTAATGTAGGACTTTGTAGACCTAGCTAAATTAGAATTTAGATTTAAAATAGATATTTTTTGTTTGTAATTTAATATTCTATAGGATACTACAAAATTCTTTTCAAGTGAAAGATTTAATTTACAAATTCACAAATGATTCTGGAATTCTAATTGACTAGAGTAGTCTTTCAAGTGAGGTATAACTAGAACTTAGTTAATAGATAATCTCAACAGTTCATCTGTAAAATGATAATGTGAAAAATCTAGACAAATTGCCAACAAATTGATGATATTAATTTATAAATATAGAAAAAGAGCAATCTTTTGAGACTTTGGTATAACATGGTATAAGAAGAGTAATAGTGTGACATTTTTTTTTCCTCCTATACATAACACAGGAAGAAATTTCCTTAGTTATGTACCTCTGTACACAATGAGAAAAATGCTGGGTTAGAGGTTTGTTTTTATTTTGTTTTTGTTGTTTGGTTTGTCCTAGGACTTAACCTCTGGGTTTGGGCACTGTCCCTGAACCTGATTATGCTCAAGGCTACTGCTCTACCACTGGAACCTCAGTGCCACTTGGATCTGGCTTTTCCTTATGAGTTTATTGGAGATAAGAATCCAAGGAACTTTTCTGCCTGGGTGAGCTTTCAACCATAATCTTAAAATCTTAATATTAAGATATACAGATCTCCTGAATATCTATGATAGATAATATATATATATATATATATGTAATAAAAAACATGAAATAAAAATAAATAATATTTGCAAGTGTTCTGATCTCAAGAATACCACTGCGGGGAAAATGATGTAGCAAAGTGTAGTGTAGTATTCTTTCCACAATAGGAAGTACATCACATTAGCAGAAGTGTAGTATATTTTCACAATAGTGATAAACTAGTCATGAATTTAGGGAATTTTAAGTTGCACCTTACAAGTTGGAAACTGTTGGGCTAGGATGATTTTACGGCATAAAAACTTGGGATTGATTGTCATAGAAATAATAGCTTAATCTGATGAACAAACGTTTACTCTTACGGAATTATTTATTGGAAGTGGCGCTGTAGCTCAAGCGGTAGAGCACTCACCTTGAGCTGCAGAGCGCAGGGACAGCACCCAAGCCAAGAGTTCAAGCCCCACGACTGACCAAAAAAAAAAAAAAGGAATTATTATAGATACTTCACAGTTTTATCATCTACAAGAACGTGTCTATTTTTTCTGTTGACTTTTAAGTATGTAATGCCTCATTGAAAAATGCATCTATTGCAGAATTAAATAAAATGCAAAGAGGTACTATTTTGAATGTCTCTGGTATGGCATTTTCAGAATTTGAAAATGAGTAGTTAGTAGTCATAGGAATGTTGAGGAACAGATATATTCTGTCCTCTTAACAATTAGTCAGTTTTCAAAGTTAGGAGTTTCCATAGATGTGAACTGTTTTCTGTTTTAGTATGAGACAATACTAAAATAATATTTTTTCCAAAGAATGGCAAGTATATTCTGAAAATATTGTATAGTTTGATAACAGTTGATGTCCCTCTGATAAAGAAAGAGCTAATTCAAATTAGCAGCCAAAATGTTCATTTTTTTAAAAGGTAATATACATAGAATAATATTTACTATACAAATACAGTGAAATTATATTTTATGTAGCTATTTTTTAACTTAATTTTAATGTCAAGGTGATATATAGAAGGGATTACAGTAACTGTAAGATATTGAATACATGACATGTCAAAATTTTTACCCCCTCCCTCATTTTTCTCACACTTTTCTTCACCCCAATACCCCTCACAAGTTGTAATGTAAATTTTCAACATGTTGTCCTGTGAGTATTGCTATTGCATTGGTTTGCTTTTGTCCTTTGTCTCGACATTTTATTGTTATTCTTCCCTTGCCAAATGAAGATAAATATATATACAATATACAGGATACTGAAATAAAATACAATACTGGACATACCAAAGGGGAAAACACAAAAGAAAAAAAGAAATCACAACGTACATTAAAAACAACAACCACAAAGAAAAACAGCTCTTTCCATATCTAGCAGTTTATTTTGCTCAGCATCATTTTATAAGGTCATTTATATACAGCTATGGAGCCATTCTGCTCTTCTGCTAGGACTATCTTAGATATTTCCTAGTTATTACAAATGAAGGAAACCATGGAATCTGTTTCTTTGTGTCTTGCTTATTTTTCTTAGTAGGATTTTTCCAAGTCTTTCCATTTCCTTATGAATTGGAAGCATAGACTTACTCTGTACATATATAAACCACATTTTGTCAATTCGTTCATTTACTGAGTGGCATATTGCTTTAAAACATGATTGCATGTAAGTATCACTTAAGACCATTCAAAAATGACAGATGCAAATTGTCATGTCAAAAACGAGCTTTACAATGTCGGTGGAGGGGAGCGGGGGGAAGGATTGGGTGGGGGAGAGGGGGGAGGCTGGGAAGGGAGGTGAAGGGTAAACAAAGGAGGAGGCGGCAATGCTGGGTAAGAAATGTACGCATTATCCTGCCCATGTAATTGTAGCCCCTCTGTACATTATGTTCACAAATAAAATTAAAAAAATGACAGATGCCACCTCACTAGATATACTAATATCATGATTTCTAAGTAAGATAGTATTTTATGGTGGTAGAAGTGTTGAGATATAGGATGAGTCTAAGGTATATATTGCACTGAATTAGACAGGAAGATATCCAATATCATGTAGGATAAAAATGGTAGTGACAAAATATTTCCCTTGAGAAAGATATAGGAGGCTGCCAGAAGTATGAAGTAGTTCAGATAATTTTGAAGAACTTAGAAATTCAAGCTCAATTATGTCTCTTTAAATAATAGTTATGTAAGTGGAAGGGCAAAAGAAGGATAAGAGAAGAAAATAACTGACAGTAGATCATTGTCCCAAGTTAAAGTATAAAAAGACATAATCTATAACTTCTAAGTTAAAGTGAGACCAATATAATACGTCCCACTTAATTTAGGTACATGCAAAATATTTACTTGGCTTTTCCCTACTTATATGCTCCAAAATAAATGAACAGTTATAAGAAAAGTTATGTGATTGCCATTGCTTCAACTTGAACACTAACTGTGCTCAGCCCTATTTTCTCACTTTGCACTTGGAAAACAGTCCCTAAGTTGATGATGTTGTGGCTGATTAGAGTCAGAGTTAGGGGCTTCTACTTGTACAATTATCCCATAATAGGTTAAAGCAGTTTCCCCCCAAGATATCCAACTACATTGTCTGAATCTGTACTTTGAACACACCCTCACACCTGAGCACATTATTTGAAATTATACTTCAGCTTTTCTTGGCACATTCTACTTTGTGCCTTTGTCTTCTTTGCACATTCCTTTTCAGTTCATAGTTGCTCAATTTCCATTTCATCTGTACAAATTGCTAAGAACATTGTTCAACTACCACTTCTTGTTTGTACACGCCCAGTCTATGAATGAAGGTACTTTGTCCATGTTAAGCAATAGGGTAATACTCACTCTCTGAGGAGAAAAGTTCCACAATATAACCCTATGCCCACATTAAAGGATATAGAATTTAAAGCATTTTGAGACAAACAGTGATATTAGAATTGAAAGGCTTCTTAGGGACATTTTCCTGGAGTTCATTAGTTTACCCAGGAGAAATATATATATATCCACAAAATTTGGCGCTATTTAGTAAGTATCCGAATTAACATTAGATCCTAGATGTTGTGTTAATACAAGTCACGATTGTATTATTGTTAAATCAGAATCCTTCACTACTTGACAATGTGTATGAGAAAATGAAAGAAAGGCATTAAAATAAAATGTCTTATCTTTTTAGGAATTTAATCCTAGGGGTGAGAGTAATGTCTGAACTTTTCCATTCAATAAAAGCTTGAAGTTTATAAGAACATTTTCCTACATATAAGAATTATTGTCAGGTTGGTTGACAGGGTTATTTCAGCATGGAGATTTACCTAACAAGAATTAGATTTCAATAGTGTATATGGCACTTATGATGTGTCAATGGCTATTGAGGCATTTTCTATTCTAAAGAGGAATAAATTCCTGGAGTCTTCCGTCACATCAGTAAAGCTGTATATTCAACCTAATAATTGGTGTTACTTGTCCTACATTTATAATGAGTAGGCTGATAAGATATTCAAATATATCTAAATATATTTCAATAAAATCCCACAGATATGGGTAGATGGGTCACTAATTGGTACTGTAGGACAAATTAGGCCTGTCTGTTCAAGCTAAAATCTCCTGGCTAAATAAAGTTTTCAAAAATATTCACACAATACCAATGAGTAAAGTTCATGACAGTTATATCTGTATAATATTTCTAAGGTCAGGATTAAAGCATTTATACCCAACATTTAGAATCAACATGATCTGTTGAATTAATGGATCCAGAATTTATGTCTTCACATTCATATCTCAACATTTTACTAATATGACTTTCACCAAAACACTATTCTTATTGAACTTGTCTATGTCCTTTTACTTTCCAAATCCAAACAGTAGATTTCCTTCAATATCTTTCTGAAAATTATTTCCTTCCTTTTCTTCTGTAAATCTGTGTTTATTACTTTTTTGTTTCCTTATTTATCTATTGCCTCTATCTTCTCCACACTGGTACTCACATTGTTCACACTTTAGTCAGAACATTCCTTTTACTCTTCCCTTTAATAATGTCCCTGATTTCATTATTATTTTTCCTATTTATGTTCATGGATATTTTGATGATGTTCAAACAGACTTGCATCTGTTTAACATAAACCTTAGAACTAGCAGAGAGTTTTATCCTCTAAATCCATGTTTTCCACCTGTTGTCCTTATCACCAAGAATGTAACTAACACAGTTAGGAGACAGAGATGTGGAAACACTGTAGATTTCCTCTTACTCTACCTCCATCCATTAGATAAGATGAATGATCAAGATTTTCTCAGTTTCTGTCACTAATGTAATTTCTATGTACTCCTTTTTATGCCCCTGACACAAGCCTATTGCAAATACTCATCACCAGTCACTCAGTCCTAAAACAACTGTTTACAAAATATGCATTTCTCCCCATAGTCTTTTCATATTGGTCCTCTCCATCACCCAATGACTCTCCTTGTAAACACACAGAGTGAAGAACTCAGACAAAAATTCTAGTATCATTATTTACTCACAACATTGACTGGTGATCTTACATTTCTCATCTGGAAATGGATGTAATCTACCAGAAATATTGAAGAATATATTTGTTGAATTCTAGAGCAAGGAAAAAGAAAAGTGAAGAGTCCTTACATTTTCTAACTTAGCTTTCAAATAAGGAAAGAGTCAAATTCAGTTTGTTGGTATAAAGTCAGAAATAGTTTCATGCTGAAATAAAAATAAATTTTAAATCCTGGCTCTAGAGCCTGTGTCCTTTTATGGTACCTGCAGATATATAAGTAGTATTACGTAAATTGTGTCATGTATTTACAGCTGTAATGAAGAACATACTCTTAATATATCATTGTAAAACATTGGTTATTGAATGGTATCCATATGAGAATGTTATTTGAACTAATCACACAAAGTTGGAACCTACAACTTAGTCCATCAAAATATGGAAATAAATGATTTTATTTATAAGAAAATAATACCACCAAGAAAGGTGAGTATACATTAGAAAGACTGCTTGAAAAACATTAGGGTTTTTACTGACTCTACCTGCTTATTTGATTGTATTTCCTGATATTCAAACTCTCCTCTTGTTATTCTGTTTTTGTTTTTTATTTTGGTTCGTCATGGGGCCTGGACTCTGGGCCTGGCACTGTTCCTCAGCTCTTCAGCTCAATGCACTCTACCCCTTGAGCCACAGTGCCACTTCTTTCTTTTTCTGCTTATGTGGTGGTGAGGAATCAAACCCAGAGCCTCATGTAGGCAAGGCCAGCACTCTGCCACTGAGCCAAATTCCCAGCCCTCCTCCTTTTATTCTTATTGTATGTAGTCCAACGCTGTTTATAACTATGCATTCAATGTGGGAAATCCAACTTCAAAGATGTCTAAGTTTTTTTTTCCTTTTCAATCACAACATCGTCATTATCAGGCTACACTCTGGTCATCATCCACTCCATCAAAATTATTATTAGCATTATAAGTGCTAATTATTGAACGTCAGATATGTGTGTATTATTTTATTATTATTTGTCTTTTGATTAATAATTTTAATGTTACCACTGTGCATGCGTCCATATTGAAATTTTGAACAAATAAACAAAAAACTAAAACATATCAGATAGCTTATAACAAATTATGGAATAGATTTTTTTGAAGCATTGCAAATTCCTAATCAGTATGAATTAACTTCCTCATCCCCTAACTACAATCAAATATTTAAGAATTTGGGCAGATCCTTTTCAAGTAATATACTGTAAATGTTACTACAATATCATGTGTATATCAAAAATTCTCTTGAAAGTAATAAACTCTACTTTCTATTAAAATATTAGCTTTTTTATTGTAGGAAACTTTTAGAAAAAGAGACTGTATATCTTTCAAATGAAAAAGGTCAAAAATAGTAGCATAAATATTTTAGAGGGAGTCTGTCTTCTCTCTCTCTCCCTCTCTCTCTGTATATATATATATATCTGTCTTCTATATATATGTGTTATGTATACAATAGTACATTTTTAGAGATTATTTTTCCTCAGAAACATATACATATATAAAAATTTATGTGTAGAATGATATACATTATAGTGAAACAAGAATCTTAAAATATAATTAAAATTAAAAAAAAAAAACTTCATGAAACCAAGTGCCTGTAACTGACCCTTATAATAGGAGCTATTCAGGGTGCTGAGATCTTAGAATTGTTTTCTAAACTAGCCCAGACAGAAAAGTACTTGTTAGATTCTTATCTCCAATTAACCATTAAAAACAACACCCACAACAACAACATTTATCACATTAATTTCACAAAGGCCTTTTTTAACTGCTGTGAACATTTCTTAGAAACATGAATACATAGCCCTGGAAAATGTTAAGTAAAAAGTCCAGAATAATTACGTCTATGTTAAAGACATGACTATTTAGATTGTTTAAGATATTTAGGTAATGAATACAATGGACAAGGGTCTCATATCTAAAATATACTTGGAACTCAAAAAATTAAACCACCCAACAACAAATCCTCAAAGAAACAACTGCCCAATAAGTAAGTGGGCGAAAGACTTAAAGAGAAGCTTCTCTGAAGAAGAAAGAAGGATGGCCAATAGACACATGAAGAAATGTTCAACATCCCTAGCCATAAAAGAAATGCAAATCAAAACAACATTGAGATATCACCTCACTCCAGTTAGAACAGCAAAAATCAAGAACTCTAACAACAACAGATGCTGGAGGGGATGTGGACAGAAAGGAACCTTACTTCATTGTTGGTGGGAATGTAAACTTGTTCACCCACTTTGGAAAGCAGTATGGAGGTTCCTCAAAAGACTCCACATAGAGCTCCCCAATGACCCAGCAATCCCACTTTTGGGCATTTACCCAAATGATCACAAACAAGGCCACACTAAAGCTACCAGCACAACTATGTTTATTGCAGCATTATTTACCATAGCTAAGACATGGAACCAACCCAGATGCCCCTCACTAGATGAATGGATCAAGAAGATGTGGTATATATACACAATGGAATTCTATGCCTCCATCAGAAAGAATGACATTTCCCCATTTGTTAGGAAATGGAAAGGCTTGGAAAAAATTATATTAAGTGAAGTAAGCCAGGCCCAAAGAAACATAGGTCCCATGGTTTCCCTTATTTGCAATATCTAGTATAGGTATGAGTCAAGCGGAAAAAGTCAGATAATGTGATGTTAGGAAAACGAAACCTCAAATATGTATTTTAATGTTTTTGTTTCTTTCATGCATGTGTTTCTAACGCATTTATAAGATTATTTCTTTGTTGCTTTGTATGTCCCTCCCCCACAGTGTAACCCCCGCTTTCACTATATTTGATGTCAGTATAACATGTGGAGGAGATGGGGACAAACAAGTCGTTTAAGGATTCAGGTGGACCTGTTGCAACAATGAGAAGTACAAAATGTCATGTCAAAACCAGCTTTACAATGTCGGTGGGGGGGGGGAAAGGGGGGGTATGATTGGGTGGGAGGGAGGGGGGAGGCTGGGAAGGGAGGTGAAGGGTAAACAAAGGAGGAGGCTGCAATGCTTGGTAAGAAATGTATGCATTATCCTGCCCATGTAATTGTAACCCCTCTGTACAGTATGTTCTCAAATAAAATAAAATAAAATTAAAAAAAAAAAAAAGATATTTAGGTAATGATTAGAAGTTAAGAATAATGATAGATAGGTAATATATTGGGACTGTTTTTTTTTCATTCTATTTTACAATAGCAATAAAATGATATTTATAATAATTATATAAAATTACTCTTGCTTGGTATTTGAATTATCATAAGTGATAAATATTTTTAAAAGATTTCCAAAGCAAAGGAATTTCAATTATTTTGTAATTTCAAAAAGATTAAGAAAATGATTTCAAGGCTGGTTCACTCTAAGTCTATATTTGTTTTCTTGTTCTAGTTTTCATATGTTAGTAGAAATTAAAATTCCAAAAATTTAATGGGTATTGGCATTCAGGAAAATCTTCACATACACTAATATTGGAGTCCCTTAAGTGGAATTGTTTTATTTCATTTGTTGCTCACAAATAAATCAAGATTATTTTGTATTTTGTTCTTTTCACTGCTTTTGGCTCTTAGCTTGAGAATATGTTTTTCCTAGCAAAGTAGAGATAAGCAATTGGATTAAGTAAGTAACATATGACTTTCATAAAATGCAGATGCATAGATTTGGGTCTTCTGTCATTTGCTACAACTTCCTTCCAGAAACGTTTCTCAATTACTTAGAAGTTTTTCCCCTTCCCCTCCACAAATTATACTGACATCAAATACAGTGAAAGCAGGGGTTATACTGTGGAGGAGGGAGCAACAAAGAAATAATCTTATAAATGTGTTAGAAACAATCGCATGAGAGAAAAAAATAACATTTGAATACATATTTTAGGGTTCATTTCCCTAACATCACCTTATCTGACCTTTTCTGCTTGACTCAGACATATACTAGATATTGCAAATAAGGGAAAGCATCGGGGAAAAAATAGGGCTACAGGTGGACCCATTGCAACAATGAGATGTACAAGTCATTATGTCAAAAAGGAATTTACAACTTTGTTGGGGGGGTAGCTGCGAGGATTGTGTGGGGAGGGGGGGAGGGAGGGAAGGGATGGGAAGGGGAAACAAAGGAGGAAGCTACAATGCTTGATAAGAAATGTACTCATTATCTTGTCCATGTAATTGTAACCCCTCTGTACATTATTTTCACAATAAAAAAATAAAAATAATAAAAATATTACTTAGAAGTGATGCATAATTCCTAGGTAGTCCAGTTATCACATATACTTTTGGATTGAGTTATCTCTGTATAAACTCAAATGGACAAAATACCCTCAAAATAAACAGAAATCACATCTTTGTTTTAAATGCAGTAGTTTACAAAGAGTTTTTTGCCAAAACCAAAAACATCTTTTTAGCTATTCTGCATTTTGTGTGAAAGAAGTTTTAACAATAGTTTTTTTTCCTGACATGCAATTCATTTACACTATATTATCTCTTTTTATTATATACATTTTAGTGCTTTGGAAGTAAATTGTACTTTCATAGGTTTTCAAAGCCTAATTTTCAGAAACTTGCATCTTCAAATAGAAATGCTATAAATTTTAGAACAGACATTAAAATAGATGTAAAATTCAGTTACAAGAATTTGTCCAGCATACATCCTCTATAGAGTGTCTTTTCAAAATTTGTTTTTGGGGATTATTTCCAGGGTCTCACGCATACTATTGAATTTCACTGTCAATAAACTATATTCTCTGTCCAAAAAAGTTTTTTACTTCTGTTGAATACATTCATAGAAGTGTAATGCCTGGATCCTATACAATTCTCTTTCACCTTTTGAAGACTTCAAAACTTGTTTGCTAAAATGATTGCAGTATTATACAAATCGATCACTATGAGAAATATATCAATTTCTTCACAAATGCATTACTATATTTTGCGTCCTCTTTTTATATTATGGTCATACTAGTGAGTTTTCATTTTATTATTTCTTACACACCAAAGAGTAGCTTATTTCATATGCTCCTCCTATTGACTATTAATTTACATATGTTATTTAAAGAAATATCCTATTCAGGAAAAAATTTATATAGAATTAGAAGATATAAAAATACTTAAGTTTCAGAATCATTGTAGCATTAACAAATATGTGCCCTCTATCTGTTGGATATGGTTTCATTTCTGTTTTAGTGACCTTTGAATTATGAAAGGTTATCACTTGATATAATCAAGTTCTTGCTTTTCTTTAGCAACTAATGTTTTCCATTTCAAATTTTTAGAAACCTTACTGATCCAATGTCATGAATTTTTACATTTATGTTTTATAGGTTTTTACATCTTACATTTAGTTTGATAATCATTCTTTATAAGGATTGAGGTAGGCCAAGTGCAGGTGGCTCACGCCTGTAATCCTAGCTACTCAGGAGGCTGAGATCTGAGGATCGTGGTTTAAAGCCAGCCCTGGCAGGAAAGTCCATGAGATTCTTATCTCCAATAAACCACTAGAAAACAGAAAGTTTTGCTGTTGCTCACAGCGGTAGAGTGCTCACCTTGAGCTGAAGAGCACATGGACAGCGCCCATGCCCAGAGTTCAAACCCCATGACCGGGATACCAACAAACAAACAAAGGATTTAGGTAGTAGTCTAAGATCATTCTTTAAATCTAGAGAGGCAATAGTGCCAATACAACCATTTAAGATTCTGTTTTTATTTCATAAAGTCATAGCATCCTTTTCAAAATCTGTGGACCATAAAACTAAGAATTTATTTTTGACAAATCTGTTACCTTCTTCTATGTGTCTGTTCTTATAGTAGAACTATGTTATCTTCACTAAATATGGTAATATGATTCAAAGCTAGTATGAAGGCTCAAGCTACACCATTTTACAAAATTTCTCTGACTGACTTGTATTCCTTGAATTTACATACGAGAGTATTGAGCTGGTGAACCAATATTCTACAGAGATATCTAGATGTTTGATAGTCACTCATATTTCCCAACTTGTGAAAACAAAAACCCGTGATATTATGTATAGAAAAATGTCTTTAGAGATTGCTCAAAGCAACTAAAATTAATTTAGGAATGAGTTAAGATTTAGATAACATTATACCATAATAAAGTTGAATGATAACTACTTGAGCTGTACTGTAGAAGAGGGGGGGGAAGAATGGTGGACCACATAGGAGCTGTATGTCATTGGTATTGTTTCAAAAAACAGAAAGACTTCAGAGAAGAGAAGGAGAAAAATAAACTGTCCTGAATCTAGTTTGTTTTTAATCCACCTGATAGTTTGGACTGAAAGTCCGATAACATGGGAAAAATAAAATAGAAAATAAAGCATTGTATATAGCTGTTACAATGTAAAAAATTTGCAATAGGAATATAATTAATTTTAAAAGAAATAAGAGAAAGAATATCAATAACAATTGCTAAACTGGATAGAAGATGGATCACATTTTATCATATATAATTTTGAAAAAGCATACTAGCAATGAAAATTTAAAAGTCATAACTTAAATACAATTTGTATTACAACTAGACAGTATAGTTCAGTGGTAAAACATTGGCCTAACATATGTGAAGCAATTGTGTGATCTCCCAAGCATTACAAAGTACACACAGAAAAAACCCACATAAACACACACACACACACGCCACATACACATATTTGGAATATTGTTATTATCATATTAAACAGAGGAAATTATCACAAACAATAAAAGTACTTTAATGTATAAAATCATAATATTGCTCATACTATTTAACAGTTTAGTAGAAATAAAATACTCATAAGATAATTGGATTCTTATAGATTAAGTAAATTGAAAATTAAGATATAAAAGACATGTGAAATTTTCAAACAAGTTTTAAATAATAAACATTTTGAAACATGTATCCTTTTATTTTGACAAAAGATTGATGTTACTGGTGTTTTAACTCAAGATTTAGAATATGATAACCAGGTGCTCTATATCTTGCTAGGGATGGCTATATCTTTAATCATTTCACTCTGGAAATTTTATGATAAGGTCTCATAGTTTCCCAGTCTCTCCTGAATTACAAACCTTATTTACACTTCCCACCATAGTTAAAAAATGGAAACCACAAATCAATATGCCCAGCTCAAACAGTTTTTTTTTTAATTAAAGTATAAATATTTCCAAAAAGTGACCATGTAATGAAGCCTTTTTAATAAAGTATGTGATTCTTAAAAATACAGTATTTGTTACCTGGACAAATATGTTTAGAACTATAAGAAAATAAATATATTTAAATTCACCAACCATATAAAATTTAAGAAAATAATTTTTAAATATTCACATGTTAACTATTTTGAAAGCAAAATATATGCCTGAATAATTTACATGTGTTAAAATTATGCAAAACTAAATTAACTAATCCTACAACTCTGAAAAAAGAATTGGTCTAAAGAAACGAAAATAATTAAGTTCAAAATTTGAAATTTAGAAAATTAAATGAAGTAACTTAAGTAACTGTAAGCCCTCTGTATATCAATTTTATAATAAAAAATGCATTAACAAAGAAAGAAAAGTACCCATTGGACAATAGCGACAGGAAAAGTATCAGTAGTTTTTTTTTGAGTGTGCAAAAAAATCAATGGAAAAGATAACAATGTTCTTTCCATAATAAATGTACTCATTACCTTATTTATGTAACTGTATCCCCTCTGTACATTACCTTTACAATAAAATTAAATTGAAATTAAAAATAAACTAAATAATATACCAATTAAGAATTCGTAGAGAGCTAGGAAGGTGACTCAGTGGTAGAGCTCTTGACTTGCATGCTTGAGGCCCTTAGTTCGTTTCCTCAGCATCACATAAACAGGAAAAAAAGCCGGAAATGGCGCTGTGGCTCAAGTGGTGGAGTGCTAGCTTTGAAGTAGCCTTGAGGAACAGCGCCCAGGCCCAGAGTTCAGGTCCCACGACAGGACCCCCCACCAAAAAAAAACAAGAGAGAATTACTAGAAACCATTGGTTAAAAACTTTTAAAAAACTGCCCTAAGTACCCAAGTAATATAATTTGATGACACTATTTAAATAGTTCAAATTCAGCAGAGAAGCCAAAAGTTTAAAAACTGTTACAAAGTAAAGTAATAAATCAGAATATTTACTACTAATAATAATCATAAGATGAATTTATAGTGGTAGTCAAATATGTAAGAAATGAGGCCATTTGCCATTCGTTTGCACTGAATAAGTGAGAAAGAATTTTCTAGGTCTTTTTAAATATATAATAACTTTAATGAAGAAACTATTCATCATATGATAATTAGATGAAGCTGATATTAAAGAGCAGATTGTACTAAGTTTTTGGATGTTTAAGTATATACTTATTTTGTTTGTGGGAAATTGTGTTCATCTTGGGGTATTGTTTTTGTTAGACTGGTGTCATATCAGTGATTAATTTTAGGATAGGGGTTCCCTTTCCACAAGAACATGCACCTGATCTGTCTTTTTAGCCTCCCCATTATTAATGGCTTAAGAGTTGCACACCAACTTGCCTAGATTCCTACCTTGGCTGGCCTGGATTCTGCAGTCCTTCCAACCTCAACCTGTAGATAGTGCAGGAGGGTGGAAATGATCCAATGCACCCAGCTATAGATTGAGAAAAATTTCTACTAATCTTTTGGCCTGGGTTCTGTTCTCAAGCTTCCTCAGTAGTTAAGAGTTCAGATGGGAGCCCCTGGTGCCAAGCAGTAAGAGTATTTCTTAAAGCAACTAGACATATATATGACTTAGGCATGTGAACACCTCAAGACAAGAATAAAAGAGCAGTGAAGCGTAGAGGACAGGCCTAATTTTAACTAGCTACTTGGAGACTGAATAAGCTTAGCTAGCTACTCTGGAGGCTGAGATATGAAGACCACTATTCAAAGCCAGTCCAATCATGAAAATACATGCGATTATCTCTGAAAAACCAGAAGTAGAACAATGGCTCAAATGGTAAACCTCTATCCTTGGTCACAGAAGCTTAAGCATGATGAATGAATGAATGAGCACTTGCACATGGGCATGTGTGTACACACATGCATGTGTACACACACATACACACACACACACACACATGAGTATTTCAATGCGAAGTTCTTTTTTTACCTTGCTGTACTCTATTTCCCTGTATTAGTTTACAAATTAACAAAATCAACTAAGCACCTATTTATATACAACTCATCATGTTTCTCTAAACTCAACTATCTTTTTGGAAGCATGCTTTTATTTGACCCAAATGTAAACTATTCAGGAATTTGATTCTTCTCCCTCAATTCTGTAGAATTAGATGATTGTTTAGCTTCCTCCAAGCAATATAATTTTGTGAAATCCTGCATCAAGCAACATATTTCATTCACTAGAAGTGAAGCCTCTGTCAAACAATTAATAATAGGTTTTTCTTCTCCTTGCTAGTATCTGTAGTTTTATTATCTTCATATATTTCATGATCTGTCTGTGTATAACAAAGACTGCTGTAAAAATAAAAAGACTCTTCACAGCACTTATCATTTATATACAATTCATAGATATGAAGGTGTTTAAATATTACTGAAATTGCTTTGGAATAAATTATGTTCACATTGACTATCGTGAAAAATAAGAATTGGTTTCTCAGCACTTTAGGTAAGAACTTTATTGAAAGAAACAAAAGTAAAAGTAGGAACAACTCAACACATATATTCAAATGAAACAAAACAACCCAAGAAAACAAATTAATTCAGTACTCATGAACCTGCAGGAAATGCAAAGATTTAAAAAAAAAAAAAAAAAAACCTCAGCTATGACAAGCTTATGAAAATCCTGACTACATGGGAGTCTACTCTTGTGAGGATAGAGGTTAAAGCCCAGACTGGACAGAAATATCTGTACACAATGCGATGTACCTGTTATTCTAAATTCCAGGAAGAATAATATAACATGGACTGAGCTCAAGGTCATACACAAGTATCTGAAAAATAATCAGGATGATTTAGGGCTGGGGACATGACAAAGTGGTAAGAACACCCATTTAGGGGACACAAGACACTCAATTCAAACTCTAATATTTGGGTATTATGTAAAAAGCTATGATTTTAAATAATTGGAATAATTGTAAGATTTGAGTATTTGAGTGGAAAAATGCATGAGAGAGATAGAATGAACCCATGGTGCAATACTTTCAACTTAAGTGAAAATGTTTTATGGTACTTCAGACAAAACAGAGTTACCTTGCAAATGAGCATGGTTGTACATTTGGGTGATGGAAATACTTTACTTACACAGGTGTAAATTAAATAGATTTTTTTAGGTAGATTGTACCTGAGATTTTTCTCTCAAGACTACCACTCTACAACTTTGAGCCACAGTTCCAATTCTGATTTTCTGTTGGTTGTTTGGTGATAAGAGGATACTAGACATTCTTCCCCAGGATGGCTTCAAATCATGATTGTCAGATCTCAGCCTCCCGAGTAACCAGGATGCCAGGCATGAGCTGTCGATAGTTTTCATAATTTAGTAAATTGTACAGTTACCGAAGTTGTACATTATCATTATAACCTGTGTAATATATGTGTGTATGTATATATCAATGCATACGGATAGAAATATTTTAACATACTTTTGTATCTACAGTAGATTTATGAAATTATCCATTATAAAATAAAATGGAAACAAAAGTTAATAAGGATCAAAACAAAGGAAATTATCACATGATTCTTGATGTTTAATGGAATACGAATTGCGAGAATCAATTTGGGAAAACCATCTCTACGTTAACAAAATGGATAAGAGGTATTAATTCCAATCCATCTATTTGCCCATATTGTGCAACCTCACACATGAGTGTCAAAATCAATCAACACTTTTTGCCTTTGCTTTTAACTCACCTGTTATAATTTACGGGTTAGATGAAATAATCAAATAAAGATTAAAATAATGTTATGTGAGGCTATGAATTAGAGCTGAAAATGATTTTAAACATGATAATAGCTAATTAACTTGCATATTTCTTACTTTTACTTTGTCATGTCCCTCATTCCCATATTAGCAAAGTATATAGAAGGTTCTCACTGAATTATATGTACAATTATGAAAAAAATGTATTGAAAGAATATGGGCACAATGTGGTTTTAGCTTACTGAGACCTGTAAGGGGAAGTGTGTTTTTGAGGACTTGCAATACATTGTGATGAAGATGAAGGGAGGGATGTGCTTATTCTGGAAAACTGGCTAGGGGATTGCTCCCATAAAGGTAGTGATGAATTCTTCCAAAAGGTTACAGTAAAATCACTTCACAAGCATGTTCACTGCTGCACAATTCACCGTAGCCAAGTTACGGAAACAGCCCAGATGCCCTTGGGCGGAGTGCTGGTTGGAGAAAGTGTGGCACATATACACAATTGGATTGCACCTATCCATTTTTAAGACTGTTACATTATTTGCAAAGAAATGGATAGATCTAAAAATTTATTAAGTGAACAAAGTCAGAGCCAGACACACAAAGGACCCATGTTCTGTCTCATATTTGGAAGCTAGAAATTTATACAAGTTTACACAAAAATATTAACCAAAGCATGAGATTTGCAGAGGAGTATTTCAAAGGTGTAATTTCTTATAAAATTTAACTTTACTCAAACAAAATTAATAGCAGGAAACTATCATTTGGACGATGTGAGTGGAAGTCAAAAGGAAGGAATAAAGAGAGTTATGGAAGAAGAGAGTGAAAGTATAATATTCAATGCAACTGTATAAAACTAGAAAAAATTAAAGTGGGATGAGGTTTGGAAGGGCGTGGAAAAGTTATATAAAGATCCATTATATTAAAAAACTGATTTGATGAATGGAAATTCCCTTGTACAAGTATTTAAGATAAGAAAATTATAATCAAAAACAATGGAGACATCTGATCATAAATTCTATTTCCATCTCTTTTAAAAATAAAAATTATTTGTTCTATAATTTGATCAGAGGGATGGATTTTGTTGCTAGCTATATCATTGCACATCTGTCTCTCTCTTCCTCTTTCCTTCTCATATTTCTCATAGGTAATATGATTACTCCATAATTATCCTACTTTATTTTGCTTTTATAGTTTTTTTACATCATTTCACTTTCTGCTCTGTCATTTCCCAATTCATTTACATATAAGGCATTATTTCCTATTTTCTCATTCCTAGAATAAGCTGCACATGAAGACACCACTGGTCCTCATTTTCAGTTTGTCCCTTTGAATACAGAGGAAAATCTTTCCTCTGCTCTCTACCAAATCTCTACTCTCCAGTTAGAATAATTAAGAATAGTAAAAATGAAAAAAGAGAAAATAAATAATAGTGAAAAAACAGATGCAGAAAATTCACCGGAATAACGATGAATATACACCTCTTCATCTAGAAGCCTACTGTGGACACTTAGACATTGTCCATGAGTTGTTGGCTCAAAGCAGATATTCATGGAATAACTGTGAAAGGCTGGATACCCCTGCACAGTACTTATACATCGAATAATACCAGAGTGGCTTCTTTATTTCATCATGATGCAGACACCAGTGGCCAAACTAAAGGCCTCTTGATTCCCTTGCTGCTGGGTATAGATATAGCAAAGAATCGCTGGATCTCCTTCTGTTGAACCATTATATCAAACCAGATCTGAAGCACAAGTTAGAAGAAACTGCATTTGATATTACCAAAAGGATAAGTATGTATCACTACCTCTTTGAAGTTGTGGAAATCTGTACAAATTGTTCTCTTAAGTCCTAATGTTTCCATTAAGTTTCTTAAATTTCAAAATTGCCAGTCCATCCCATGTGTCCATACAAAATATTTTCACAATAACAAGCAACAGCAATATTTTACTTTAGAAATTCATGGATTCCATGGTATTCTTCCAAGTGAATTGCCTGACTTTGATGTCAAAATATATTCGAGTTGTTTGTATACATCAATAATGATATCTATAGAGTTTGTGATTTTTTAAAATCAGAAATAATTTTAACTTATCTGTTGAAATGAGTAGTAGAGAAACTAAAGATATTTCTGGTGCTTGTCTGAAAAAAGTATATTTTAAAATATTTATATTCTGTTTGTATAATGTCCATAATCTATTTCTTTCTCTCCTAGATATAATACTTTGAATTTGACATTATATTATAATATATAGGTCCATTAATAAATGTGTTCTTTCAGATTGCATTCCATATAGGAACAGTTTAAGGTTCCTTTAATTCCTAAGTCCTTATAGAATTTTATTTCTTTGGGATAAAATGACAATGTTATCTTATTTCAAAAGTTGTATAAAGGTTATGCTATATAAAGGCCTTTCTAAAAAGGTGAAGATTGAATACACTCATGTCAAACTAACTTTTATTTCTATGAATTATATGTATTATTACACTTGTATATTTGTAATCAACTTTTTCATAACTGTTTTTCATTTCTTGCATCTGAAGAATGAAAAATATGGAATACTTCACAAATTTTCATATCATCCTTGTGCAAAAGCCATGTTAATCTCTGTATTGTAATTCAGGTAGACATGCTGCTGAAGCATGTAGTATTTTGTAAATTTACGTAGTTAATGATGCAAACTTAAGATAGGCATATATCCTTGGTTGCCTATTTGCAACAAGGAAACCTATTGTTCCCAAATTTGCTATTCATCTTATTTCTGCAAAATTCTGTGTATGGTGGAAAAAACTTATATTGTTTGTTCAATGGCTCACATTTGCAATTTTTTGTCAATAACTATTTTAAGTCTTTTTCATTTGAAATTTGATCATACTTTGAAGCCTTCATAGCTAGGTCCAAAGGTGATGGATTTTCAAGTACTTATTTTTTAACTGATTTAGCTTTGTGGAGCTAATGGATTCAAAGTAAGCCTTGCTTAAGAGCTACTTCTAAACTTCTGCAGCTTAAAATTTCCCAAATGAGGTCTTACTGGCACAAATGTCTGCCTGACCCTTTACCCTTGCTCCATGTAAGAACAGACCTACCAGAATTTCTTACCCTGACAGCATAGATTGTCTTATTGGAGCAAAACTAATCTTAGTTACAAAGGATCATAAAGTGATGAACAGTTCAGACAGAACTGTTCAGACTAAGCCAGGCGCTGATGGCTCTCGCCTGTAATCCTATCTACTCAGGAGGCTCCAGGAGAAGTCCATATGTTTCTCCTTGTTATTAGGCCTTAAATTGGTAATGTTTTAATCACAGTGTTTCCTCTTGCCTCTAGGATGTACATCTCCGAATGGTAAAGCTTTAAGTTTAATTCTACCAAACACTGAGGTAGAGATAATGGAATAATATTTTAAAACAGTTGCCTTTGTTACCTTAACCACAACAGAACAATGCAAAGCATTTTCTTATATTATATTTACTTATATATTTTATATTTATGTGCTGATTTTATATTTCACACAGTGAATCTTACTGGAATTAATTTATAATTTGACAAATTAATTGATATTTATTACAATAAATAGATTGGAATATAAATAATCAGGATTAGAATATATATTAGAATATAAAAAGTATCAATGCAACGTTTTCAGTATAAACTTGTGATACCTTCTAATTGTTCTTGGTTTCTGAATTCACATGGTAAAAAAAAACAATGTTGTTTTCTTTAATCTATAAGGGATTTTACTCTGCTGCTCTGTTTATTGTTTTAACTCGCTGGTCCCAAACTGTTTTTCTCCATATTTCTGAAGCATTCCTACTGATTATACTCGAATTTTGCTGATATGATGTCTAAAAGGTATTATTCTTCCACAGGATCCACGGGTCCTAGGATCCCAGGTCCCAGTTACCTGCATCATCAAATAACTAGGGCAAGAGATCTCACGGAGGCCCATGCAACATACCAACAGAAAGTAATTGAAGACCCATCTTAATTTCTCATTTCCTATATTTCAGGGGCCCAATTCCTTGAAATGCAGGAATTAGCAGTAAGCACTTGGGAAACGCAAGGCAACTTAAAATGCAATATGAAATCACAAAATGTGAAAGTACAGTAATTCAAACTTTCTATTTTCAGATGACCATCCCATAGGAGTGAACAAGAAAACAAATGTCACAAAATGATTTGTAATACCCCTCTTCTAATGATTAATGAATGATTTCAGTCCAGCATCATCAGGCCAAAAAATAGTTCCTGGAAAGATAGATCCATAATTGATCTACCAATGCTAGGAATATTTGTCATACAGTTCAAATATAATTCAGAAAAAACATTGATTGAGAAGAACCTTATTGCTTCAAAACACTAGTACTTCAGTCAAACTTGGTTCTGTAGTGTAAAAAGGCTGTCATTCTCAAACCAATGATAACCTACATTTAATCTCCTGAAAGTATATTCCTTTTCAAATAAACTTTTTAAAATCACATTTGCCAAAATAACACTTTACAAGTAGATGATATTTAGTGACGTTACTAGTTTTTCAAGTGTAGGGAGCAAGTTAAAATAGAGTTGATTTATTTACCCAGCACTAATGCCAAACAGGTTCAACCATTCATTAAAGTGTAGAAATAGGACCCCTCACCATTTGTGTTTTTCAGTAGGTGCTTTCGAAAATTTGTTAAATAGATCAGCCTCCCATATTTCAAACCAAAACATTCGCTAATAAAGTAAATTTCATCACATAAAAAATACTTTTTAAAAAGTCATGTATAGTTGCCCTATCATATGGTGTTTTATGTTTTCCTTATCTGTCTAACATACTAAGAAATATGACTTTAAGTCTTGAATATGGGTACTCATCAGAGATTTGACAAACATAAAATCTGTCTTCTTTCTCTATCATATTCCTCTACAGTAGTAAATTTTAGTTTTCTTCTTTTTCCAAAACTCATAGGTAGTAGAAAATATTATCCCATGTAAAATAAAATAATCACAAACCACTTTACAAAGCCATAGGAATACATTCTCAGCCATTTTTAAACTTTCTTGTTGACTACAGATTAATCTTCCAAATGGAGGGGAATAAAATCAGGTCTAGGTGCTTCATGTCTCCAGGCTTGCAAATTGTTACTTCAGATGAATGAATTATGGAAATATAAGCTGACATCAGTTTAAGTATATGCAGAATTGAAACTCCATGGAATGTATATAAACCTTTCAAAGTAGGAGCAGACAGTTTAACAGAATGACTATCAGGAAGTTGAAACCAGAGAGGAATAATTGTAAAGACATAGAATGAATGAAAAATGGCACAAGGGTCAAGTACAGCTAGAATACTCAATGTACACATGTGAGAAAGGAAGTGGTAAATCGGAAATAAATCTTGTAGAAGGGGTTGGTTGAGAAGGATAGAAGGAGTGACTCTGATCCAGGAACATTGGACAATTAGATGGACATACTTAATTGAAACACACTAGCACAACCTTTTGTAATTCAGTGAAAAAATACAACAAAAAAACACAAACACACAAAAAGCACAACCAAACAGCAATCTCTATAGAGTATGATGATGACTTCTCAAAATTTTAAATAGTTAATGAAGGACAATCTTGTGAAAAGCATACAAAGTTGTTTAAAGTGGGCAGTTTGGGGTGGAGGAGATTTTTTAACAGATTTAAATAGATTGTCTTAGGTTATAAATCACCTATATCTGCTGCAAATATTTTCTTCTGCGTGTTCTCTTGGTCTGAACTGTATACTCCAATCCTGAGCCACACTTGATAGCTTGTAAAGATAGAATGGAAGAAACAAGATCAAGAACCCATTACTCCACCGGAGAGGAAACAGTCCTCTCTGTTTTCTCTCATTTCTATTGACTACTTTCATTCCTAAGTTTATGTCAAGTGATTTGCATTATATATTTCCTTCTTTGTTCTGGCAAAGTAATTGTTCAAAATAATTCAGTAAATATTATATTCCATTTTTTCTATCATGCTGTTTACTTATCCAAGCGAGTCCATTAAATTTTCCACTTGCATTTCGGTGCCACGGAAACCCAGCATCAATGTTAATGAGGACAATCTCTAATGTAAAACTTTGTCTCCAAAATACCAGTCCAAGAAGCTGTGATCACAAATATTTAGCTATACTTTTTTTTTCTTTTACCTTGAAAGTCTTCTTGTGTCTAAAGTGCCCTCAAAAATCAGTACTCCACCAATTTTTGGTTCAATCACTTCTAACCTCAAAGATATATTTTGCTAACAATATGCTTAGAGGAAACCGAAGAATACTCCACTGTTATCTTCTCTCTTAAGATTCTCCTTAGATACCATATCAGGAATATTGAAGTTATTCTTTGCAAAATTATTTCAATAGATTATTTTTCTATCCGTCTTGCATTTACTCAAAAAGTTGTATGGAGAAGAATAGAGTATAATCACCCATACCTTGGATGACAGTATCTGTTACAAAAGGACAATGCTCCTATGTCTTATTTCTCTGTCCTCCTCTTAGCTCTTGCCTGATTTCCCACTTATCACAGATTCTTGGCTTCAAGCCTAGTGAAGGTGAAGGACTATAAGGGCCTCCCCCATTGCTACATTGTAGGGCTAGATCTCCAGCATGAGGTAATCATGAACGACGCACACAAGGAACACATGTTGGGAGAACAGACTTAAGCATGTCTGGTTTATTTCTGCACAAGGGTTGGGATTTTATAGCCCCAGCTTTCCCAACCTCCGGAGTCCTTCCCAGCCAATTACTTAGCAGGGAGTTGATGATGGGCACTGCTTGGTGACAGGCACTGTTTGGTCCCCTTGGGGCATGTAGGGATCTTGGATAGCTCATGGATGGCAAGCTAGGTGGACATGACTGTGGGTCACATCTCTATTAGCAGGAGGTGTGCTTCAACAACTACTCTAGCTGACTCAACCAGATCTGACCGGCTCTACCCACAAATTTCCTCTTTTCTTTAAAAGGACCGACATTATGGTGACCCGTCGTTGGAGGCATTTTTGCCGGGAGTGCAAGCATTTAATAATTCCTAGGAGAGAAAGCCCTACAAGTGCAAGGCCTCCCCAGATGACCAGAGAGAATGGCAAAAACCATTGTTGTAACTTTTTAAGCACTCTTCTAAAAAGGAGGCAGTGGGAATAAGCTGTATGGTGGTTTGGTTTAGGCGGGTAACATCATGCAGCAGGTTTGGGGTGAAGTTTAAGTACTTAAGGGACCAAGGGCCTTTGATGTAGTTACTAAGTTCAGTGACATTGGGTGCAGGAGTGGAAAGCTGACAGACAGAAGTAGTCATTGCATTATATAGTCCTCCTTGTTGTAATCCAAGAAACGTAATCTGTTCTTGGAGCAAGTCTATTTGTTGTTGGAGCACAAGGAGGCCTCCCTTAAGATGATTGGCAACTTGTAAATGCTGTAATTCTATGGATGACAGTTGAGGGATGAGCTGGTTATCTGTTGCACAGTGGACACGCTTTGGGACAACAATATAGCAGCACTGGTAGATGAAGCCACTGTAGCAATGATTTCGGACCCGATTGCAATGATCAATCCTACTGCTCTTTTAGTGCATGGGCGAATTAATTGAACCTGGGAAAACTGAGAGTCATTAGTAGCCAGAACAATAAATGGGGGAACACGTACCAAACCTGCAAAAGGCTATGAGTCATTGGGTTGCCAGTGATTAGTGAGAGTGCAAGTAGTGGAAGAGTTGTCTCCTAGACAAAAAAAGAATGGGGCTCTAACCACTACCATTCCTGACACCTGGTCATATCCATATTGGTTACAGCGACGAGTATTGGCCAATAGGAAAGGGGACAAATCGAGGCAGGAATGTGATGAGCAAACGATTGGCATGGTGGCTCCTAGGTCTCCCAATCATCCTCCTGAAGAGTCAAAAAACTCATTTAGATTTTGAGGTTTGGGATCTTTTTCAGATTGGTTGTATATAGCCGGGTAGAGGGACAACGCGAGCTCCCCAAACACTTTGCCTTGCCAGGAATTGGCACAAAGTCTAATCACTAATTGCTCAAGAGGAGTGCATATAGTGCCAAAGCTATCCAACTCCCTGCGTGGGCACAACTGCATATGAAAATGTATGTCAGTAGCCTGATTACAATTTTTTTTCCAGTGGGACAAATGGGGTAGGGTCCTGTGTAGTTCCACCATCCCATCCCATGCGTTACTGTTGCAAGGGGGATGGTACAGCCATCAAATTGCTTTATCATCTCGTTTGAAAAACAAAAACAGATGGCTCCCTTCCATCTAAAAGTAAGGTTTGTTTTTTGATGCCATAAGGCGTCTGCTGAGAAAGGAAGGCCAACCCTGCCATTGGAAGAAAGCATTTGAGATCATTAAGATTTGGGGGCTGGGCACTAAAGTTATCTTACCCTGCCCTGCAGCAGATTGAGAATTGGCTGTAATAATGGCACACAATAGGAGGAATAGAGTACCATGCCCCGGGTCAGGGTCTGGGGCCATAACCTGGGCTTGTTCGACCAATATCTTTAGGTCTCCCCAAGTGTTGGCATGGGCTCTAGCTCGAGGTTTGTGTCTCTTCCTCCTCACACTGTTCAAGCATAGCTGACGCATCTTGTGCTTAGGTTGTGACGGTTGGTCAGACAACTCCAGCTGGGATCCAAACAGGTTTATCACTCGTGTCTGGAAAGATACAAGCAAATCCTGTCCCTTGTGCCATTAAGGGAGCAGGGCCCTCCCATTTTCTTGTGATGGGGTCCCTCCATCTATCCAAAGGGACCAGAGTAGGTGTTTCATGAATCCCCAGTACAGGGAGGTGGGGGTCCCACATGTCGTGGGTGTGAATGTTAAAAAGTTTTTTACTATAAGGCAATAATTTAATTGTGTTTGGGGATTTTTAAGCCCTAACCCCTCCAGTTCCCCGTTTTCTTTTAAAAGAATGGTCTTGATTTCTTTATGACTGTGTTCAACAATGGCTTGCTCTTGTGGGTTATATGGAATACCTGTCTGGGGTGTAATGTTCCAAAAGGTACAAAATTCACAAAAATGTTTGGAGGTGTAAGCAGGGCCATTGTCTGTTTTAAGGGTCCAAGGAACTCCCATAATTGTAATGGCATGTAGAAGTGACTTAACAGCGTGCCTTTTTTTTCACTGTTAAGGCTAAAGCAGTAATAAAGCCTGAGAATATATCTATGCATTCAGAGATGTATTTTTGTTTACCGAATTGGGGGATATGGGTTATATCCATTTGCCATGTTCTATTGGGTCTAAGGCCTCGTGGATTTGTTCCCATGGGTTGAAGTGATCCTAAGGGTAAAAGAGGTGCACAAGAGGAGCAGGACCGAATCATGTGCTTGCATTGTTGGTGTGTTAAATCAGGAAATAACTGTTTGATAGTAGCTGCCGATAAATGAAAATGATCATCTAACGTTCGGGCCTGGTCCATGCACATATTTGTGAGTAGTACAGTTGGTGTGACAGCACGATCAATGGCTTCATTACCAGCAGCTAGGGGTCTGGGGAGGTTAGTATGAGATCTAATGTGTTGAATGTACCAGGGTTGGACACGATTGTCTAATACATTTTGTAGTTTACACATTATTTTTGCTACATCATCTTGTAATAAAGCTCCAGGAAGAATGGCAACAGTTTGTACAGTATATAAACTATCAGAAAATATATTAAGAGGTTCTTTGGGAAAAGATGTGAGGGCGAGCAAAATGGCCAGTAATTCAGCAGCTAGAACAGACGGAATGTTTTTGAAGCATGTATTTTTTAGTATTGGCATTGTAAAATCCATAAACAGTTTTGTTAACATCTGTAAAAAGTACAATGGCTTGATGTATAGGTTGCCCATTGGGACGAGTACAACATTTCCATGAAAGTGGGAGTTCTTGGGTAACTTTTAAAACGAGGTTTTTGGGCATATGATTATCAATGTTAAAATAGTAGTGGATGACTTGTAAAGCTAATGCCTCTTCGGTTGTTAGGAAATCAAAGATTGTTTTTGTAATGGGCCATGTAAGATGGTCAGGGAATCGGCCATAAGTTTGACAGCATCATTCCGCACCTTTGATGGCCAGATTGCATAGCATGGTAATGGATGTGCTAATTTTTGGTGATTGGTAATTGGCAAGGTATACCCATTGTAACAAAACCATGGGTTTGCATCAGCGCCACCATTAGGCCATTATTATTTAATATAATTAGGTTGATTTCTTGGGTGGTAACTAAAAACACCAAGGGTGTTGAACATAATCAATCAGCGACTTGTTGTGAAACTTGTTGAGCATCAGGTGAAAGTATATGAAGGGAAGTTGGGTCAGAGGGTCCTTGAAGCAATTGAAATAACAGTTGGAGTTGTTGGGTGGGGAGAGACATAAAATTGCATAACCAGTTGATATGTCCACATAATTGTTGTAATTCAGTTAAAGTATATTGGGATTTAATGACAATATGAAGCCCATTTGGGGTAATTGTTTGATTTAAATGGTATCCAAGATAGGCGTAAGGGGCTTTGAGTTGAATTTTTTCCTGGGCAATATTAAGGCCCAGCACTGTAAAGTTCTCCTTGAGTTCTGTTAAACAGATTTGCATGGTTGTAGCATCTTTATGTGCTATTAAAAAGTCATCCATGTAATGGACACAAAAGCATTTGGAAAGCAAAGTCCTAATAGCAAGGGCAACATACATCTGACATATAGTAAGGCTATTTTTCATACCTTTAGGGAGAACTTTCCATAGATATGGGTGAGTACATAGTTGACAATTAGGTTCACATACTGAGAAGGCAAAATATTCTTTATCTTTGGGGTGTAGGGGGGTGGAAAAAAGCAGTCCTTGATGTCAATAATGGCAATGTGCCAATCTTTGGGTATTGCAGAAGTGTGTGGAGTCTGGGTTGAAGCGTTCCTATCTTTTGTATATGACTATGGAACGTAGATCATGGAGAAATCTCCACTTTCCTTGAGCCCTTTTTTGGATAATAAAAATGGGGAATTGTGGGGACTGATGCTAGGTTCTATGTGTCCCTTTTTTAGTTGCTCCTCCACTAGAACCTGGAGATGAGGGAGCTTTTCAGAGGAAATAGGCCACTATTCGACCCAAATGGATTTGGTGGTGTCCCATTGGAGTGAAATTGGCTCTGGTCATGCAACAGTGGCCATTAGAATTGGGGGTAGTGTGGGTTATTAACGGCTCGATCGGTTATGATGTCTTCATAAAAAGCCGTATCATCTGTTGTTATCAGAGTACCCATATTAGTGAGGACATCTCTTCCTCAAAGATTGTATGGAAGGCCAGGGGCAACAAGAGGTTTAAAAGCCCCGGTGGCCCCACCACAGTTTTCCCATCTTACAGGCCATTGGACAGGAGGGAATCTGTTTTTCCACCGACACCTTGTATGCAGGCGCCAGGAATTAGGGTCCATCCCAACCCTTCTACTTCATCTTTTCTAAGGACTGTACAGTCAGCTCCTGTATCAATGATGCCCTTAAATTCTGTTCCATTGAATTTAAGTTTCATTCTAGCTTTTCCTTTTTGGGTAGGTACTCCATAACACTTGAGGTGGTGGCTGTTGCTTTCTCCTATTGTGGTCGGGGCTGAGGACTGCCACTTATTTATTTGAAAGGCTGAGTCGTTGAACAGCATTCAGAGGTCCAATGAAAACCCTTTTTGCATTTAGGACATACAGAAGGAGGTTGTTTTCTTTTGGGTGAGCCCCAGAGTGATGGGCAATCCTTTATAAAAATGACCAGTTCTGCCACATCCCCAACAAGGTCGATTTCCCATTCTGCCATTAGGGGGCGCGCGAGCACTGGCAGTCATAGAGGCTAAAGGAGGTGCAAGGATACTCAGCATGAGTTGATGACCCCAAATCTTTGGTGGATAGGATGCAATCAGTGATCTCCATATTTCGTTCAGGGGCAATGGCTTTTCTGCATTCCTGTGTAGCCCCTTCCCATATTAGGCTCTTGATTAGCACATCTCAGGCTCCAGCATGGGATACTTTCCAGGCCAATGCTTCTTGAACAAAGGCAACGAAGTCAGTGAAAAGATCATTGGGACGTTGTATGAGGGGTTTTAGTTGTTTGTCCCCTTCTTTAGAAGGGACTGAGGAGACAACCCTCAACGCACAGAGGCGTACTTGGTCAAAGTACTGTGGAGGTGCTACTGCTTGTGCGGCAGGAGACACATAAGCTGCCTCACCTTTTAAACAATCAGGGTCCCCCATGGTGGCATCCTGCCCCCTGGTAGTGATACTTTGTGTGCTTTGTTGTTCACATTCATCAGAAAAAGGAGCCTTCCATAAAAGGAAGACCCTGAAGATAATGCTGTGTTCATTAAACTCTTCCAATCATGGGGCAGTTAAGATCAATGCTAAGGGATTCAAGCATCTGTTGAGCGTTCAGGGACTGTAACCCATCTTCCCTGACAGCGGCACAGTATTTGTCAAGTACTTTTGGGTCATGGGGGTACCATTGGTTAGGTCATACAGAGGTTCGGTGGACGTTTACCGGGAATATGAACTGGGGTTCATTTATAGGCTTGGCTGTCGTTGCCACGATAGTTGTGGGGCCCATGAACAACTGTTGTATTACATGGGGAACAATGGGTTTTTGTTCCTGGGCAAAGTTGGATATCTCTGCCCAAGGATACAAAGATTTCTGAGGGGAGTTCCCAGACTGGCCTAAACAGCAAAAAGAAGTGATTGGGCAGGCTTCCTGGGACTGATAGTGTGGGGGAGGCGGTTTTACAAGCATAGCTGGCCAGCCCCCTGTGTCACTTGATAGTGGAAGTTGTTGGTTATCTGTGTTCTTGCTGGAATTGTTTGCTGTATCACAAGAAGATGGGAGTGCTTGAGCAGCTTTGCCATTTTCCTTTTGTTGTTTCTTCTTGCAGGGAGGTGTTAAATGCCTGCAGAGTTTCCCCTTCTTCTTTCCCTGATAGACAGGCTTGAATACCTACTATGATGGGGTAAAAGGTTAGGGGCAGCTCAGCGCCTTCAAGGACTTCCTTTTTATGAGCTGCCTAAAGGACGTGGGTCCACCTGTCTGGATCCCAAATGTCCCCGGTGTCAATCCAGGGACAAAATTCACTCACTATTTCCCATATTAAACTAGCTTCCTTTTGTGATACTTTCATCTGCCTACTCCAGAACAGGGCAACAAGTGCTCGTGATTGAGGCTCTCCTGATGCGGGGGAAGGTTACCCATAGAGGCACTAACCTTGCACTAGACCCTAGACCATCTATCTGCCAAAAGCAATCGAGCCTGTCGTTAGGCACCACTTGTAGAGCTATTCTCTGGCAGGAGGTAAGTGTGAACGAAGCACACAAAAACACACGTTGGGAGAACAGGCTTAAGCAGGTCTCGTTTATTTCTGCACAAGGGGGTGATTTTAAAGCCCCAGCTTTCCCAACCTCCTGAGTCCTTCCCAGCCAATTACTTAGCAGAGAGTTGCTGTAAGGCACTTGTGATGAGCACTGCTTGGTGACAGGCACAGATTGGTCCCCCGAGGGAATGTACGGAGTATGGACAGCTCATGGATGGCAAGCTAGGCAGACATGCCTGTGGATCATGTCTCTATGAGCAAAAAGTGTGCTTCAACTGCTACTCTAGCTGACTCAACCAGATCTGACCCACACTACATCTTCATGGTTTTCCTTTTACAACTCTTTTTATTGGATGTGGAATTTATTTTCATGTCTTCATTCAATCTGTTCTGCATTGTAGTGATCTAAATAGGCTCTGTAAAATCACTTTAGGTAGCAAAAATATTAAGACAATGTATATCAAGTAGTTTGGCCTCCCTCCACTGCTGAAGCCAATATGCTTAGCTAGGGCTTCTAAGTACGCGTTTTCTTGCCTTTTCAATTTGCTCAATTCTTTTCTGATCCCAAAACTTTTTGGCTTATGTAATAAGAAAAGTCTTCTCTATCTCATGTTAATAAGGATATTATATTTTGTGAGCTACTAAGAAATGTGAAATCATTGGTTTCAAGTATCCAATCAGATTTTCTTCTGTGGTTCAGGGCTTCATGTACAAAGGCATTGTGGAAAGTATTACAAATAGAAAAGTGTAAACCCAATACCTTCTTTCATTTTTGAGGGCACTTTCTCCCTAAATATTTTGACCCAAATTATCTTTTTCAGAGAATTACTGTTTGGTAATTAAAGTCAAGTCACCAATTTTGATGTCTTTTTTTTTTTTTTTTTAAAGAAGTTTGAATTTAAATTCCACTACAACCTTGTTTCACACAGTAAGAGTAGATTTCCTGGGTAAGGACAATTCTCAAGGGAACCTACAGGATTTATAGCAAGGTTTCTGAGGTTTGTTTTTTTAGTGTGAAAATGAGCCATCTTCATCCACATTGCTCCCTGTCAGCTAAGTCTCCATGGATTACTTTGCATGAAAGCCTATTTTCCCAGGCAATTTTAAATTTTCATAATAGCTAAGTTGTTAAAAAGTTTGAACAAATTAAAATTTACCTGTTATAATTTTAAAACTCTTTTGAAATTCCTTTATTAGAACCACGAATTCACCAATCCTAACTCCTCCTTTACCATCAAAAACAGTTAAGATGTTGTTTTCATGATATAGTGTCCATGAAACTATTATTTTCCAGTGGCTATGTTATGCATATATATAACCTTATAATCTGATTCTGAGCAAAATGAACTCCAAGATATGGAAACAGAGAGTATTATTTGTGGTTGTTGTTTTTAATGTACTATGTGATTTCTATTTTCTTTTGTTTTTTTCCGCTATGCTTTATTCCCTGCTGTATTTGATTTTGGTAGCCTGTGTATTGTGTATATATTTACCTTAATGAGGGAAGGGAAGAGGAACAACAAAATGGTGAGACAAAGGACAAAGGTAAACCAATGCAATAGTAATACTCACAAGACAATATGTTGGAAATGTACATTACAACTTGTGAGGGGTATTGGGGTGAAGGATAACTGAAGAAAATGAGGGATGGAGTAACAAGTTTGGAAAGTTATGTATTCATTACCTTAAAATTGCTGTAACCCCACTGTACATCACTTTGACAATAAAATTAAATTTTAAAAATAAGCTGCATGAAATAAAATTAAACTGTATTGGTATAGTAAATATTATTCTTTATGTAGTAACTTTTAAAAAATCAATATTGTTTGGCATCCGATTTGAAGTAATTATCCCTTTTTAATCAGAGGACCATCAACTTGAATGCTATCTGACTAGACAATATTTTCACAATATACTTACCAATATTTTGAGAAAAGAACATAGTTCTTTCTCATATTAAAAGCGAAAACAGTTTAATTCTATGGAAACCTATAACTTTTAAAAGTAAATAAGCAGTTAAAAAGACAGGATATATGTGTTCTTCAACATTCCAATGACTAATAACTACTCATTTCAATTCCGGAAGATTCCATACCTGAGAGATTCAAAACAGTACCGGCTTGCATGGTATGTAATTCTGCAATAGATGCATTTTCAAATGGGGTGTTACAGATTGAGATTCAACACAAAAATAAGTACATTCTGGTAGAAGATAAAACTAATTAGCAACGGTAATAATTCTTCAAGAGTAAGCAATTTTTTATCACAGTAAGCTATTATGTTTATGACCACCAATCCCAATATTTATGATATAGAGACATCCTAGCCCAACAGTTTAGACTTTTAGGGTGCACCTCAAACTTCTCTTAATTCACATCATGAATAGCTTATCTCTATTGTGAAAAAATGCAACTCTGCTAATGTGATGCCATACATGTTCTGGAAAGAACACCACAATAAACTGGTTTGCATCATTTTCCCACCACTGGTATACTTGAGATTGGAACACTTGTAAATATTATTTATATTTATACTTTTTTAACTATCATACAAATTGTGGATGCTAAGATCAGAAGATTACAGTTCAAAGCTCACCGAGGCAGGAAGATTCCCTAGATTCTTATCTCCAATAAACTTATCAGCAAAAATCAGACACACTTGGCATTGAGGTTGAAGTGGTAGAGCACGAGCCTTGAGCATAAACAGGCTCAGAGACAGTGTCCAGGCCCAGAGTTCAAGCCCTAGGACAAACAAATAAAACAAAAACAAAAATAAAAACAAACCCCAAACCTAACATTTTCTTCATTGTATACAGTGGCAAATAATTAAGGAAATTGCTTCCTGTGTTACATACAGGTAGAAGAAAGAAGATGTCACACGATTATTCCCTTCATACCTTGTTATACCAAATCCTCAAAAAATTGCTCTTATTATAATTTATAAATTAATATCATCAATTTTTGGCAACTCTGTCTCCAACATTCACATTATCATTTTATACATGAACTATTTTAATTATCTATTAACTAAATTCTAATTATAACTCTCTTGAAAGAATATTCTAGGCAAGTAGAATGCAAAATCATTTGTGAATTTGTCAATTAAACCCTCTACTTAAAACGAATTTTGTAGTATCCTATAGAATATGAAATTACAAACAAAATCAAAATATTTATTTTAAATCTAAATTCTAATTTAGCAAGATCCTCATAATCCTATATTAGATGAATGTTATTTTTAGATGAATTATTATTAGATGAATTGCTATTTTTCCAAGCTTAAGTTTTTGTAATCCTTCATCATTTCTTTTTTTTTTTTTTTTTAAATTTAATTTAATTTTATTTGTGAACATACTGTACAGAGGAGTTACAGTTACATGGGCAGGATAATGTGTACATTTCTTACCAAGCATTGCAGCCTCCTCCTTTGTTTATCCTTCACATCCCTTCCCAGCCTCCCCCCTCCCCCCCTAATCCCAATCCTTCTCCTTCCTCCCTCCCCCCAGCCCCCCCCCCACCAACATTGTAAAGTTCGTTTTGGACATGACAACTTGTACTTCTCATTGTTGCAACAGGTCCACCTGTATCCTTAAACAACTGGTTTTTCCCCATCTCCTCCACAAGTTATACTGACATCAAATATAGTGAAAGCAAGGGTTATACTGTGGGGGAGGGACATACAAAGCAACAAAGAGATAATCTTATAAATGTGTTAGAAACACATGCATGAAAGAAAAAAACATTAAAATACACATCTAAGGGTTCATTTTCCTGACATCACATTATCTGACCTTTTCCGCTTGACTCATACATATACTAGATATTACAAATAAGGGAAACCATGGGACCTACGTTTCTTTGGGCCTGGCTTACTTCACTTAATATAATTTTTTCCAAGTTTTTCCATTTCCTAACAAATGGGGCAATGTCATTCTTTCTGATGGAGGCATAGAATTCCATTGTGTATATATACCACATTTTCTTGATCCATTCATCTACCGAGGGGCATCTGGGTTGGTTCCATATCTTAGCTATGGTAAATAATGCTGCAATAAACATAGTTGTGCTGGTAGCTTTAGTGTGGCCTTGTTTGTAAACATTAGGGTAAATGCCCAAAAGTGGGATTGCTGGGTCATAGGGGAGCTCTATGTGGAGTCTTTTGAGGAACCTCCATACTGCTTTCCAAAGTGGTTGAACAAGTTTACATTCCCACCAACAATGAAGTAAGGTTCCTTTCTGTCCACATCCCCTCCAGCATCTGTTGTTGTTAGAGTTCTTGATTTTTGCCGTTCTCACTGGAGTGAGGTGATATCTCAATGTTGTTTTGATTTGCATTTCTTTTATGGCTAGGGATGTTGAACATTTCTTCATGTGTCTATTGGCCATCCTTCTTTCTTCTTCAGAGAAGTTTCTCTTTAAGTCTTTCGCCCACTTATTTATTGGGCAGTTGTTTCTTTGAGGATTTGTTGTTGGGGGGTTTAATTTTTTGAGTTCCAAGTATATTTTAGATATGAGACCCTTGTCCGTTGTATGGCTAGTAAAGATCTTCTCCCAATCCGTGGGCTTTCTATTGATCTTGCTAGCTATGTCATTTGCCCTGCAGAAGCTCTGCAACTTTATGCAATCCCATTTGTCCAACCTTTCTTTGATTTGTTGTGTTTCCAGGTCTCTATTCAGAAAATTTCGGCCTGAGCCAAGGAGACCTAGGGTTTCTCCTATTCCATCCTGTAATGTTTTCAGAGTGTCTGCTTTGAGTTCAAGGTCTTTGATCCATTTGGAGTTGATTCTGGTGCAGGGTGATATATAAGGATCTAGCTTAAGTTTTCTACATGTAGTTAACCAATTTTGCCAGCACCATTTACTGAAGAGGTTGTCTTTCTTCCATTCTATTGTTTTAGCTCCCTTATCGAAGATTAGATGGCTATAGGTCTGTGGGTTCATTTCTGGGTTTTCAATTCTATTCCATTGGTCCTGAGGTCTGTTCTTATGCCAATACCAAGCTGTTTTGATTACTATGGCTTTATAGTAGAGTTTGAAGTTTGGTATTGATATTCCTCCAGCAGTGTTCTTTCCATTCAGGAGCGTTTTTGCTATTCGGGGTCTTTTATTGTTCCATATGAATTTTTGGATTGCCTCTTCTATTTCCTTGAAGAATGAGGGTGGAATTTTGATAGGTATTGCGTTGAATTTGTAGATAGCCTTGGGAAGTATTGCCATTTTCACGATGTTAATCTTTCCAATCCAGGAGCATGGGAGGTTTTGCCATTTTTTAAGTTCTGTGTTGATTTCCTTTTTCAAGATTTTAAAGTTTTCATCATAGAGGTCCTTCACTTCTTTAGTTAAGTTAATTCCTAGGTATTTTATTTTTTGTGGGGCTATTACAAATGGAGTTGCTTTCCTAATTTCAGCCACACTTTTCTCATTGTTGGCATACAGAAAAGCCATTGATTTTTGGGGGTTAATTTTATAACCTGCTACTTTGCCGAAGTTTTGAATCAGCTTGAGTAATTTGGGAGTGGAGTCTATGGGATTCTTTAAATACAAGATCATGTCATCTGCAAAGAGGGAGAGTTTTATTTCTTCTTTCCCTATTTGGATCCCCTTTATGTCTGCATCTTGTCTTATTGCTGTAGCTAGGCATTCTAATACTAGATTGAAGAGAAGTGGAGAGAGTGGGCATCCTTGTCTTGTTCCTGAGTTAAGAGGAAATGGCTTTAGTTTTTCACCATTGAGTATAATGCTGGCTGTAGGTTTGTCATATACAGCCTTTATCGTATTGAGGAATGTTCCATGGATTCCTAATTTTTCCAGAACCTTCATCATAAAGGGGTGTTGGATCTTGTCGAATGCTTTTTCTGCATCTATTGAGATAACCATGTGGCTCTTATTCTTGCTCCTGTTGATGTGGTGAATAATATTAATTGATTTGCGTATATTGAACCAGCTTTGCATCCCTGAAATGAATCCTGTTTGATCGTGGTGTATGATTTTTTGGATGAATTGTTGAAGTCGATTGGCCAAAATTTTGTTGAGAAGTTTTGCATCAATGTTCATCAAAGAAATGGGTCTATAGTTCTCTTTCTTTGATGAGTCCCTGCCTGGTTTTGGGATGAGGGTTATGATGGCTTCATAGAATGTGTTCGGTAGTGAGCTTTCTCTTTCAATTTCATTGAAGAGTTGGAGGAGTATTGGTGTGAGCTCTGCTTTGAAGGCCTTGTAAAATTCCGCTGTAAAACCATCTGGTCCTGGACTTTTCTTAGCTGGGAGGTCTCTTATTGCTGTTTCTATTTCAATGCTTGATATGGGCCTGTTAAGCTGGTTTAACTCATCTTGGTTTAGTTTTGGCATGTCAATATTTGCTAGGAAAAGGTCCATTTCTGTCAAGTTCTCAAACTTATTAGCATAAAGTTTTGAGAAGTATTCCCTTATAATGTTCTTAATCTTGGTTGTTTCCGTGGTGATGTTTCCATTTTCATCTCTGAGTTTATTAATTTGGGTGTGTTCTCTTCTTTTTCTGATAAGATTTGCTAAGGGTCTGTCAATTTTGTTAAGTTTTTCGAAGAACCAACTCTTTGTTTTGTTGATTCTTTCTATAGTTTTTTTGGATTCTAATTCATTTAATTCTGATTTAATTTTGATTATTTCTTTCCGTCTACTGGATTGGGGTTTATCTTGCTGCTCTTTTTCAAGGAGGTTTAGATGTGTCATTAAATTGCTAGTTTCAGATTTCTCCAATTTGTTGATATGGGAGCTCAGAGCTATAAACTTGCCTCTGAGTACTGCCTTTGCTGTGTCCCAGAGGAGCTGGTAATTTGTGTGTTCATTTTTATTGAATAGCATGAACATTTGAATTTCCTTTCTAATCTCTTCCATGACCCACTCTTGATTCAGCAGTGTGTTGTTCAGCCTCCATGTGATACTGGACTTTCTTTGGTGGCTTTTGGTGTTGAGTTCTAATTTTATTCCCTTGTGGTCAGAGAGAATGCAAGGTATAACTTCAATGTTTCTGAATTTAGACAAGTTTGCTTTGTGGCCTAAAATGTGGTCTATTTTAGAAAACGTTCCATGTGCTGCTGAGAAAAACGTGTATTCTGATGCTGCTGGGTGAAATGTTCGGTAGATGTCTGTTAAGTCTAGTTGATCTATGCAGCTGTTTAGATCTGCGGTTTCTCTGTTGAGTTTTTGCCGAGTTGATCTATCTAGTGGGGAGAGTGGTGTGTTAAAATCCCCAACAATTAATGTCTTTGGATCTATATGGGATTTGAGGGAAAGTAGTGTTTCTTTGATAAATTTGGGTGCTCCATTGTTTGGCGAATAGATATTTAGAATTGTAATATCCTCCTGAAGGAGAGATCCTTTAATTAGTATGTAGCGACCTTCTTTATCTCTTCTCACGAATTTTAATTTGAAGTCTATTTTATCTGATATTAAGATTGCAACTCCCGCCTGTTTATGGGGGCCGTTTGCTTGGTAGATTTTGTTCCAGCCTTTAACATTGAAAATGTGTTTGTTTTTACGGGCAAGATGTGACTCCTGAAGGCAGCAGATAGAAGGGTCTTGTTTTTTAATCCAACTAGACAGTCTATGTCGCTTAATTGGAGAGTTCAGTCCGTTAACATTAAGAGATAGGACTGAGAGGTATTTGGGAGTTCCTGCCATGTTATCCACCTTCTTGGGGGCTGCGAAAACTAGGTTCTTCCTATGGTTCTTGGATTCTCAGTTTGGGTGCAGTTTCTTGGCCTTTGTTGCGGTCTTGTTGGTTTTCTATGTGTAGGACATCTTTAAGAATCTTTTGTAGGGCTGGTTTGGTGGAGATGTATTGTTTCAATTTTTCTTTGCTATGGAAGGTTTTTATTTGGCCTTCAGTTATGAAGGAGAGTTTAGCTGGGTACAGTATTCTTGGTTGATAGTTGTTTGTTTTTAGGGCATGGCATACATCATTCCAGGCTCTTCTTGCTTTGATTGTCTCTGCTGAGAAATCTGAGGTGATTCTAATTGGTTTCCCTTTATAGGTGATTAACCTTTTCTCCTTGACAGCTTTAAGGATCTTTTCCTTGGTCTGAGTTGATCCTGTGTGGATTATAATGTGACGGTGGGATGTCCTATTCTGGTCTGGTCTATTTGGGGTTCTAAAAGCTTCTTGTATCTGAATAGGCCTATCTTTTTGTATGTTTGGGAAGTTCTCTGCTAGGATCCTGTTAAACAAATTTCCTAGACCATTAACTTCTGTTTCTAGGTGCTCCTCTACACCCATTATCCTTAGATTAGGCCTTCTGATGGTGTCTTCTAGGTGTTGAATAGATCTATCATACTTCTTGGACTTGTCTTGGATGGTTGTATGTTCTTTCTCTATAATATCTAGGCTGTCTTCAATCCCTGAGATTCGATCTTCTGCATGGTCTAACCTGCTGTCAAGACTCTCTACTTTGTTTTTTATCTCTTTTCCTTCTAATTGGTCAGCTTTGATGGCTTCAAGTTCTTTGTTGAAGCTCTGTTTTAGGTCTTGTATGAATTTCTTTACTTCCTTAATTTGGTGTTCAGTGTTTGTTCTCAAATCACTTAGTTGATTGGTTATGATTTCTTTGGACTCCCATTCCTTCTGTTGGGTTCCATTCAGCATTCCCTTTGTGGTCTCCCTGACTTCCTTCAGCTCTTTGTTAATGGATTCCATGAATGCCTTTACTGATCTTCGTGTGTTCTCTACCTGGTCTCTCAATTCCTGTATTACTCTTTGATTAGCTTCCTCCCGTTTGTGGGATTCCTGCAGTTCTCTTTCCTCCCGTTCCTGGGATTCCTGCAGTTCTCTTTGAGTGTTCTCAGCCTGCTCACGCCATTCCTCCCTTTCTCTTTGAGTATTCTCAAGTTGTTCACGCAAATCCTGTATCATTTTTTGAGTAGCTTCCTCACGCTTATGATATTCCTGCATAAACTTTTGGGATGCCTCCTCTCTCTCCCTATCACGCTCATACAGAGTCCTTTGTAAGTTGTCAAACTTCTCATTTATCATGTTTGCCACCAGTGTTTGTAGAGCTATTTGGGAACTCTCCTCTGGATTGGTCATTATCTGATCTGACCCCTGATTATCAAGATTGGGAATTGAGATACCTGGATTTGCCATTTTTCTTGTGTTTTTTCGGCTTACTCTGCCCATTTGAGATGAAAATAGCACCAGTTTTGTGCTAGAACACTATCTTAAGGCAACCATCAACCAACGTTTGCATTTATACAGTCAATAGTCTACAGATACAATCTAGTTCAACAGATACATCTATTCAACATCAAACAACTATATGTTAATGGGCTTCGAACCGCAGAGAAGAATTTGGGAAACCAGAAATTTTTAGGGTTAGGGAGAGATGTGGGTAAAAATTAGGAATAGATTGGTGTGAGGAGGCACAGGGAGAGTTAACTATGTCCTAATCTCAATGCAGGAAATAGGTTGGGTAGGATGCAAGTAGAGAGGGAGAGAAAAAGAAGAAAGGTAAAGGGAAATGAAAAGAGACCAGAAAAAAAATTAGAAACGTAAAAATTAATATAGTTATGGAGATTGAAAGACCATCTATTTAGAGAGGAATGTGAATATAATGAGAAAACAGGAGGGAGATAGAGGAGATGTGAAAAACTTAAAAAATGCTTAAAATATTATATAGGTATAAAGAGGTAGTACTGCTATTAAGGAATTTAAGTCTCAGAGGTTTTGGATTGAGTAATAAGTTTGTGGATTAAGTGTGTACACAATGGGGGATAGGGTCTACTAGTTAACTATGGGTTTATCTGGGTGTGCAGGACAAGAGTTAAGGCACATACAGAAGAACAAAAGAAAGGAAAAGGTGAAAAGGATAAGAAAGGGAGAAAAAAAAAAGATCAGAAGTTCAGTAGAGCTAGACAAAAAACAAAAAGATAATTAAGAAAGAAAGAAATAAAAAGAGAGAAGACAAGAAAAGAAAGGAAAACGTACATTCACGTATTCCTAAAATAAAAATTATAAGAGGAAAAAAAAGTTACTGGAAAACAATTATTTTTTCAAAAAAGGCAAAAATTAAAGATTAATAAAAGTTTTAGAAAAGGCAAAAAAAATTTTATATATATAAGGTACCAAAAAAAAAAAAAAAAAGAAAAAAGAAAAGAAGAAAAAAAAAGTTCTTTGATTTTTTTTTTTTTGATTTTTTTTTGGGAGGGGTGGGAAGAATCCTGTATCTCCCTTTTGTCTGTTACCAGCCTCTTGTTGGAGTCTCTGGTCAGCTTGAGGTCCTGTGGCTTGATTGGTTTCTTAAGTCAGTTTGTTCGAACAGGCAGAAAAATGCTCTGCTTTACCCAAGATTTTGAGATCCCCCTCCCAGGTTAGTTTAATGGGAGGGTGATCTGCTTTGAGAATCACAAAAGAGGGGTGATGAGGCTAGGTTCTGGTAGAGTTGAGGCCTTTCAACAAACAGTAGCTTTTCCCTGGGGCTATTTTGTGAAAAATTCACAGAGCCCACCCTGGAGCCATTCTCAGGGTTTCTGTTTTTCAATTGATTGTGGAGGCTGCTAGAGGGAGGGGCAGCCTCTGGCTCTGGTTACCCAGTGAGGAAAGCCACTCCAATGGCTGGTGCCTGAGCTGGGTGACTTTTCCCTGGATGGAGCTGAGTCTGGCAGGTCACTTCGCCGTTAAGTTCTTGTGACCTGTTAAATGACTCGTTTTATTCCAAGGCCTGAGTTGGAGCTAGCAGCTCCTCTGAGCTTTGTCGGTATCCAAGATGGAGATCACCGGTGCTGGGGGGGGAGGGGTGGCCTTCCCTCCTCTGCTCCCTGAGAAGGAGTGAGGAAGTGGGGCTACTCACGCCGAGTCTTGGATCCTGGGTCGTCTCTGGTCTGCAAAGTGCAGGATGAAGTTGTCCGCTCCTTGTCGGTTCTTGCTGGTGTTGAGTAGAATCCTCTCGCCCTCTGCGTTTGGCTCCTTCGTCCCGGACTCTCTGTGTGAGCGCTCAGGTATGGCCGCGGCTGCGGTAGCCGCTGCGACCCTGCCGCCGCCGCCACGGCTGCTGGCAGGCGCTCAGATGTGTCTCCTTGTCTTGGCTTCCCCTCTCTTGTCTAACTCTCTGTCCTGTGATGGCACACTTGGTGTGATTCTCTGGCTTAGGACTGTTCACTGGAACTCTAAAACTGCTTTCTATGCGAGAGCTTGTTCAGATTCCAGCTTCTCCTCCGCCATCTTCCCGGAACTCTCCCCTTCATCATTTCTTTGGGATACAACAGAATGATGATTACTTACTTTTTCAAATTTTGGATGGCAATCATGAGTCATTTTGCATCTGGGAATGTTCTGTAACGAAGAGAGAATTTAAAACACAAGTGAAGATTAAGTATGAGTTGCATTTCAACAGGAACTTTGACTTCTCAAAACATAATGACAAAATTAGCCCAAACTTCCAACTATGTATTCCTTTTTTGTTTGTTTCGTTTTATTAAGACAAAAGTATACTACCTGGTCCAGGGAAGTTATCACTATGTGATTCCAGTCTCTAATCTCCTGTCTTAATCTCGGTGCTAGAATTCTAGGCTTGTATCACATTGCCCTGCCATAGTTTCTTAGTTTATTTAATCTAGATACAGACTACCAATTCTGAACTTCTCCAGGGATATTATACACCAGAGTGACTGTTCAGACTGTTTATCTACTATTTTCAAAGATGTTCTAACATTTGACACAGGATATGAATATTTTCAGATGCACCTGCGGGGTCTCTGATTCATTCCTCCATGGATGCAATCCTTTTAATAATGATTAATTGACTCTCTTACTATCTCTGGTCACTACCTATGTAATATTGTCAAACTTTATTGAAGGAAGTTCACTTGAGGACTTTCTAATATTAAAAATTATCACTTGATTCTAGTCTTCTTCAGGCTATATATTCTGTTGTTTTCTAACTTTTCTACACATTCTGAGAGTTGTTTCATTTGTGTATTTGTGTGTGCACATATAAGTGCCTCTGTGTGTATGTGTATGTTTGTATGTATGTATGCAAAATCCTCAAGCTCTTATTCAGCAATCTTGCTCATAACTGATATTCCATCACCTGAGCCATCTTCCAATCCAGGTTTGGCTGCTTTATTATATGTACTGTTGCAAAGAGTGTTCTCCCCAGGCTGGATGCAAACTTAACTTCCCAGACTCCTTTACATTCTTAGGTTTTATTTCTACAGGAGTATCAACTTTTAAACTACAAATATTTTGGGGCTGGGAAGGTGGCTCAGTGGTAGAGCACTTGCCTTGCATGCCTGAGGCCCTGGGTTCGATTCCTCAGCACCACATAAGCAAAAAGAAAAAAGCCGGAAGTGGCACTGTGGCTCCAGTGGTAGAGCACTAGCCTTCAGCTGAAGAGCTGAGGGACAGCGCCCAGGCCCAGAGTTCAGGTCCCACGACCGGAACCCCCCAAAAAAAACCTACAAATATTTTTGTGAGGGTAATGTCTAAGCTGTAGCCTAGATTTTTAACTGAAGTATTCTTTTTTGTTATTGTTGTTTTGGTGGGTGGTCCGGTCATGGGACCTGAACTCTTGGCCTGGGCGCTGTCCCTCAGCTCTTCAGCTCAAGGCTAGCACTCTACCACTTGAGTCACAGCACCACTTTCGGCTTTTTTCTTTTTTGCTTATGTGGTGCTGAGGAATCGAACCCAGGCCTCATTCATGCAAGGCAAGCGCTCTACCACTGAGCCACCTTCCCAGCCCCTAACTCAAGAATTCTTATAAATATAAATGAACACACACATTACATATCCTGAGTGTACACTGTTATAAATGTGATTGTAAGCTGGGTTGTGGTGAGATATGAGGATTGGGGTTCAAAGCCAGGCCAGATAGGAAAGGCCCAGAGACTCTTTTGTCCAATTAACTAAAAGAAAACTGGAAATGGCACTGTGGATGAAGTGGTAGAGCATTAGCCTTGAGCTGAATAGGAGAGAGACAGCTCACAGGCCCAGAGTTCAAGTGCCAAGACCACGGCCAACAAAAAATATACATATATAAGTAAAGAAAAAAATTAAAGAAATGTGATCTTAGCCACCAGTTCATTGCTAGTATAATCCCTGCTCTCACAAGATGAACATTTTTTTTTCCAGTTAAATCCATGCTTTTATATCTGACTTGCTTTGGAAACAGGATTATTCTTCCATGCTACTTTCTACGAAGTTGCATGATTTAGAATGAGATTGGCCTCATACTTCATGTTCCACGTATGAGTCTTGCTTTCTGTATATCACTCCCATAAATCTACATTCTGGACTTTGCTTTATTGTTTCAATGTTGTCTTATTTGTAGTCTTCTATATTGTATTGAACCCTTATACTTAAACACAGAACTTCTCTTTCTCCTATTATTGCTATTGTTTCCCTTACTGTTAGCTCATGTCCACTTGGGAAATAATGAACAGCACATACACTCACAAAAACAATGTTCTGAGAACCTTCTTCCCATTTAAAATTCGCTTCAATTTACAGAGAACTTACAAAGTTTGAACTCAATGTTGTCATGTATAATGTATTTATAAGCAATATAAATTTCATATTTTCTCTTTACTAAGTTGTCTCTGAAACACGTGTTACCTCAGGCCAAAGGTGTCATAGTGTGATTTCAGTGAAGCCAGAAAACGTTCATTATACCTCAAGCAGCACCATTGATTGTTACTGGAAGTAACTGTTACTGGATGTGGAAACTGACCCCAGGAGAGGAATGGAACATAGAGGAATAACAAAGTTCAAGTTTCCTTGTGCTTTCCTTTTTAGAGTACAAGAAAAGTATCCCAAGGCTTGAAGGAAACTCTGTCCCTGGCTTTTTCAAGTGTGTTCTTTACTCATATAAAATTTTTAAGTAAACTTCTAGTTGAAAGTATTTCAAAAGGAAATAATGTACCATTTGAATGCCAGCATAGAACAAAAGGAAATAACGTTGATTTAAATGTGTTCTCCTGCAAAGGAACAAAGACATGGAAGTTTTAAAGTGTCGTATGGATGGATATTTCACCCCTGAGATGATTCTCTTAATGCAGGAGTCAGTTATCAATTCCTTTGGTCTGGTCCTGCGTTCTCCAGAGCAATAAGGATTCCAAAAAAGCAGATTCCAATGAGTATGATCAGCAAAATGAGCCTCTTCTCAGACCAGTACTCCTTTAGGGAGGGTCCCAAAGAAATATCTGTGATTTTTATTTGCTTGTTTGTTTAGTTTGTGCTGGTTCTGGGGCTTGTACCAAGAGGCTGGATCATGTACCTGAACACTTGTCTTTCCTGCCCACCTGTCCCCAAAGCTAATGCTTTACTGCTTGAGCCAAAACTCCACTTCTGGATTTTTGGTGTTCAATTTGCTATAACAGTTTGACAGACTCTCCTTCCTTGTTTGGCTTTGAATTAAGTAATAAGAAAGCTAAGTGACATTAACTGTATAGACTTCTCTTTTGAAACAAGAAATATTAGATGAAGTTTATTGTAAAGCTAATGTTTGACAATTTTTAAATTAAATAACTCAGTACAAGTAGGTGCACTGAATCATTTTGAAATTATTTTTTCTGCTTGGGAAGATTATTGATCTTGTCCTTCTTTTTCGGGAAACTTAAGGCTATAATTGCACTTTTTGTTGGTTGTGGGGCTTGAACTCTTATCCTGGGTGCACTCTCTCAGCTGTTCAGCTCAAGTTGAACACTCTACTGCTTAAGCTACAGCACCACTTCTGGGTTTCTAATGGTTAATTGAATTTAAGGGTCTCCTGGACATTCCTGACCAGGCTGGCTTTGAACCACAATCCTCTGGTCTCCTTAATAGCTAGGATTACAGGCGTGAACCACCAGCACCCAGCTCATATTTGTGCTTACGTGCACTGAATGACACTATGTAGACAAATAATAGAAATTTGAATCAAATGATGGCATTGCAGATTTTCAGAAAACTTGAAGTAGCAATAAATATGTCCTCCTTTCCATGTTGTTTCATTAATGACTCATGAGCTATGGGACCCTTACTTTAGCATCCTCTGCCATCTTTGTAGGTGTATTTAGTATCAGGAAATGTTCATAGAGAAATATAGAAAGACAGATTTTTAAAAAGCAAAAAAGATAAGCTATGAAAGAACAACACAGAAGGAGATACATTTATTACACAGAAATTAAGAAGTAGCCTAAGAGATTTAGAATGCTAAAGGCAATGAGTAATAAGACTTGTTGATAACTACTTGTTCAATAACCAAAAATGGTTCTCTAAAACAATTTCTGGTATATCTTAGTTACTGTCATTTATTCATTAACTCTGGAGTTATTCCTTTTCTTCTGTGACAACTGTTAATTTGCCTCTGCCGTTTTGGTGCCAAATCTCACTTAGACTACCCTTGTCATTGTGATTAGCAGTGACCATTTAAAAACCTGGAATCTTTGAATTTCCAGAATTAATCTTCACCTGACATCTAAGCACATTCAAGCCATTAATTGCTGTGACCTAATGAACAAAACTTTTTTTCAACACAATATCCTAATATAAGTAAAGTACATGAATTAGGGACTACTGTCAGGTGTCAGTATGGTAGGAGCATTTATATATTCCAAGTATGGGTTCTTTACTTTTTATTTACTAACTAAATGTTTTTTGGTTTTGTTTTGTTTTGTTTTGTTTTTGTTTTGTTTTGTTTTGTTTTTCTTTGCTAGTTAAAGGGCTTAAATTCAGTACTAAGGAATAATTCCTGAATTTTTTTTTTTTTTGCTCAACTCTATCACTCTACCACTTGAGGCATGACACCACTTCCAGTGTTTTTCTGTTTATGTGGTACCGAGCAATTGAACTTAGGGTTTCATGCATGCTAGGCAATCACCTTATCATGAAGCCATATTCCAAGAGCCCTAAATGGCTTTCTTAATTTAACATTACATTTTCATTCCATAACTATGTACCGTAATTTTGGCCAGATGCTAGAAAATGATGTGGAAAAGAATACAATAAAATAAATCCAGTAAGGCTACATGGAAAATGAATAACCCTCACAGTCTAGCAAGAGCACAGAGGGCTTAACTCATGGAGATGTACCAACACGCTGAGTGAGACAGCTCCTGACCCAGTGCCAACCTCCAGAATGAGTAGGTGATCTTGGGTTCCAGCCACCTGGGGACATTGGGCCACGTCCTACAGCACCCATTCAACCAGCTCCTGAGGGAGAGAGAGAGACAGAGAGTGAAAGAGAGAGAGAGAGAGAGAGAGAGAGCCAGACACAGACAGACAGACAGACAGACAGACAGACGGACGGACAGATGGACGGACAGACGGACAGAGAGACAGACAGACAGACAGACAGAGAAAACCAGAATTAGAGTTAAATCTGGTGCCAGTGTCTTAGAACTCTAATACTGACTAAACAGGAAGCTGAGATACTAGGATCATGGTTCATAGATAGCCCAGGCAGGAACGTCTGTGAGAATCTTATCTTAAAGAGCCACCAGAAAACTGAAAGGGGCACTGTGGGCTCAAGTGATAGAGTGCTAGCCTTGAGCTGAGGAGCTCGGGAACAGTGCTCAATCCTAGAGTTCAAGACCCACGACTCAAAAGAAGTGGACTTCCCACCACAAGAAGTGGATGGAATAGCACCCATTGTCCTAGGGAGCATGGAAGAGAAGTCAGGCCGAGCTTCCTGTGAACTTGAGGTCATAAGTAGGTCACTTGGCTTCTCTGTGCCTCTTTTTCCCCAGCTGCAAAACTGAACAAAGTGAAGGATCTCCTTCCTCATGGGGATAGTGTAATAATGAAAGAGAGCCATGTTTCGGTTCATAATCCCACACCTGTTCAATGATTTATAACAGGCCCCACCTGAGCCCTTTCTGGTATCTTTCTGTCATATACTCACAGAATTGCCAAAACCTTATCTGAAGGCTGCTCCCTCTCTGCCTAGACATTCTCCAGAGATCTCTCTGTATAAATCCCTTGTTTCCTCACAACTATCCTGTGAGGATAATGAGGTCCAATGGTTGAAGCCCTACCAGGAGCTTCACGTGTGGTCAAGAATCCACTGCTATGGACTGAGTTTGGGATAATCCTTCTAAACCAACTACTGAGCATGGTGCCACAAGTCTACCATCCCAACTACAGAGGACCAGGCTTGGTGGAGCATATCTTTCAGAGGAGTACAGCGATCCAGCCCAGCCTGAGCATATATTTAGTTTCTATCTCAGAAATGCTCAAGACAGAAAGATGGATCATCAGAGCCGGGGAGAGGAAAAAACTAGGGGGGTCATGGTGCCCCTAGAAGGATGTTTGACCAGGGTTGAGTTGGTGTTGGGGTGGCTACTCACCTGTGATGCTGAGAAAAGCTGTTGACAGCTGCTCCAAGTGGAGCAGCAGAGATGGCAGCAGCAATGCGGACATATGGGCCCAGAGCAGAAGACTAGGGGCAGGGACCAGGTAGGGCATTTAGGACGGCTGGCAGCACACCAGTGCCTGAGTTTTGAAACCAAGCACCGCATGAAGGGCGGGAAGGGGATGGGTGGGGTAGGGGCATTAATTTCTTACTATACTCCAAAGTCACCTCAAGTCTCTTCTGCAACACTCAGCCACCTCTACCTTCCTCAACTACTGGTAGTGGTGTAAAGTAACAGGGAATAAGTGTGTTACCTGGCAGCAATGGAATGTGGGTGTGGGCAGCATTCTTGTATCCCATTGGTCAGAAGGAAACAAGAAAGAATGGTGGTGTGGCCAGAATCTTGTGAAGCAAGGAGAATGGGTGAGTGTCAACAGGCCATCCTGGGGCAATTTGAGCTGACAGGATGTTCCCAGGACCTAAGAATGAGCCCCAGGAGTTAACAAAATAAAAACAGATTCACATGCAGATGGCAGTATGCTAATAAATATATATCTTTATGGAGTGCCAGAGATGTCTATACATTACTCAGTTATATAGACTATATTCCTACCAATTCCTCAGTATTCATTATGTGTCCATGTAATTAATGTTATTATTTAAATCCTTAAATTATTAATGAAAGCACTCAGTGTCCTGAAATTATTGTGTTCCTGTACGTAATAATATTCTTTTAATGCTTCATAAATATTAAATAAAATCAGCTAACCTTCTTAAATGATGCTGTTTAATTTTATAGGATCATCATGCACAATGAACTCATTCAACTGTGACACTGGCAAAATTCCAGTGTTATTCCATTGGTTGGGAACCAGTTTCTTAGTATCTCTTGCCACTGGTTGCTGTCAGGACGGGGATTCGAAATGAGGTCCTATGTTGCCACATGGGCCTATGGCTTCCCTGATAGTCTGTCAGCCTTCAGCAATGCAAGGTGAAGTACCCTTTGCAACAGTGTCATTCAGAACCAGAAGGGTCACTGTGCAAAGGAATAAAACATAAAAGGCCACATTTTTTCTGTGCATTGTCTTCCATGCAAAACCTAGGGTTCTAGGATCACAGGAGCACCTGCGTGTCCAGTGGCTTCACCCCATCCTAGGGTGATCGAAGCTGAGGCAGACTTGCCAAGACCTGAGTTCAAGTCCTTTGCTGAGAAAAAAATTAGCTCCCTGACTTGCAATTCACACAGTTTATTCTTACAGGCTTTGGATTTGAAATCAGGATCTGGGTAAATCTGCAGCAATGCGGATAAAACGGAAGATCACCTTACATGAAGATAAAAAGTCAGGCCTGTTCACGAGTCCTGAATTCAAGACCCAGCCCTGAAATACATACTATTTATATATATTGTAAACATAGGATTTATACTTACTTATGGATGTTCAGTCCATACATGTTTGGTGTGGTTGTTCCTTGTATCTTTTGTTTTATTCATTTATTTACCATTGATTTTACTATGATGAAACCCATTCTGTTTATTACATTGATGACAACCTATCACAGAACATCTAGATTTGTAGAAATGTTCTCCATCATGCCTGACCCCCAGGATTCTCAGAGAAAAGGGAAAAAAGTTTCAAACTCTCCTTCTTACTCCATGATCCACTTGTTGGTAGTGCTGGGATCTGACCTCAGTGCAGAGCAAAACCAATTGGCCCATCAGTCAAGGTGATCATATGAACCAGTGAGCAACTAAGTTGTGTGGCCAATCCCAGAATCTGACATTGATCCCCAGGATGGTCCACTATAGTCATAAATTCATAATTTAAACATAGGATCTATAATGACAAATATGTGTGGACAGCATCTTGTGTTCAGTGCAATTATTCTCCTTATTTTGTCTCTATTTCATGGAGGTATTGTGTATTTTAATAAGTTTGGTGACAGGTATAACTGTGCTGACATGGATAACAACTTGTTCCCATGGTTATAGGGTTGTCTATGCATTCTCCATCGTATTAGAGACCCAGGACTTTTACAGGAGAGGATAAAAGGCACAACGACTGGCTTCTGACATCAGGATGAATCTTTTGTCAGTGCTGGGATTTGAGCTCAGGTCTGGGTAACTCTAACTCTGTTGCACTGTGGGGGAAGGGGAAGCTCACCATTTTTGAAGACTAGAATGTCAGGCCTGATGCAGGGCATGATTTGAAGCCCCAGCACTGGACAAAATAGCAAGTCCACCTTTTTTAAATATAGGATTTCTCTTTAACTACAGATGTGGTATGCATCTTGCATTCAGTGTACTTATTCTTTCTATTTTGTGTCTTATTCATGGATGTATTGTGTATTTTATTGCATATGGTGACAGAAATAACTGTGCTGACATGGATGACAACCTATTCCCTTGGCTAAGAGTTGCCTATATAGCATTCTCCATCCTCAATGAGACCCAGGACATTCACAGGACAGGAAAACATGTGCCACCATAAGCTTCTGACATCAGAATGAATCTTTTGGTAGTGCAGGAATTTGAACTCAAAGCCTAGCAGGCCTAATTGGTGAATGGGTCATGGTGAGCACACCAGGCTGTGAGCCACTAAGGAACTAGGCCATTCCTGGGACCTGAGATGGAGCCCTGGTGGGGGCCAATATAGTCATAAACTCATAATTAAATAGAGGATCTATATTTCCAAACATGAGTGGGAGGCATCTTGCCTTTGTTGTAGTCTTTCTCTTTGTTTTGTGTCTTGTTCATTGATGTATTGTGTATTTCCTTGAGTATAGGATGACAGATATAACTGTGGTGAACTGGATGACAACCTATTCCCATGAGTATAGAGTTGCGTATACATTCTCCTTCCTAGCTGAGACCCAGAACTTTCACAGTACAGGAAAACAGGTGCAATGACTGGCTTCTCACATCAGGGTGAATTTTTGTCAGTGCTATGATTCAAACTTGGGGCCTAGGAGGCCCAACTGCCCAATGGGTCCACATGATTACACTCGACTGTGAGCCACTAAGGAGCTGAGCCATTCCCAGGAACTGAGATCGAGCCCCAAGAAGGCCAAAATAGTCCTCAATTATCATTGAAACCTGGGATGTATATTCACATCCGTGTGTGGACTGCATCGTGCATTGAGTGTAGTTATTCTCTTTATTTTGTATGCTATTCATGGGTGTATTATGTATTTTCTTGTTTATATGATGACAGATATAATTGGGCTGACATGGATAACTTATTCCCATGACTACAGGGTGGCCCATGCATTCTTCACCCTTGCTGAGATCCAGGACTTGCACAGGAAAGAAAACAGGTGCAACGATTGACTTCTGACATCAAAATGAATCTTTTGGCAGGACGGGGAATCTGAACTCGAGACCTAGCAGGACCAAGTGGTGAATGGGTCCACATGAGCACACCAGCGAGCACACCAGCCTTTGAGCCATGAAGGAGGTAAGCCATTCCAAGGACCTACGAATGAGCCCCCGCCCACAAGGGGAGAGCGGGGAGCACAACAGTCATCCATTCATATAAGGTGAAGGTAGTATGCAAATAAGTACACATTTGTATAGAATAGGAGAGTGGTAACCTGTGGTGGAATCCAATCTATGTGACTACCGATTCTTGCATCTTTCCTGATGCCTCCATTTCATGACTGTGATGATTATTGTCATGCTTCATCAACTGTTCTATACAAGTAATCGATACCCCATGAGTCTTGCCTATCATTTCCTACTTACATCATGCACAAATTACTCATTCACGGATGAGATCGATCACATTCCATGACTCATCCCAGGTTCACAAACGAGTATCTCAGGATCTCCCGCAGTTCCCTCCTCATAGGGGGGCTGAATTCAAACCTCAGGCCTGGAAAAGATCCTCCTTATATACTTTATTTTTTGGTCCAATCGTGGGCCTGAACTCTGGGCCTGGGCGCTGTCCCTCAGCTCTGCACATCAAGGCTAGTGCTCTACCACTTGAGACACAGCGCCATTGCCGGCTTTTTTTTTCTGCTTATGTGGTGCTGAGGAATCGGGCCCAGGGCCTCATGCATGCAAGGCAAGAGCTCTACCTTTGTGCCACCTTCCCAGCCCTCCTTATATATATTTTCAAAGTGATTTATACTTCCGTACAGATGTTCAGTCCATATTGTATTTGGTGTGGTTATTTATTTTATTTCTTGTTTCATTCATTTATTTATAATTTATTTTATTGACTCTGATGACACCTATACCATTTATTACATTGTTCACATCCTATCACAAAACATCCAGATGTTAGATGTCTTCTCCATCATGCCTGGCAGTCCCAGGATCTGAACTTAGTGCCTAGGAGGCCTAACTCATGATTGAGTGAGTTTGAGCATGGTAGCCTCTAGCCAATGAAGATGTCAGGTGGTTCCCAGGCTCTGAAATCGACCCACAGGTTTGGCCAAAAAGCGATACATGGATAGGCAGACGGAGGTATACAAATAAATATATATTGGTAAAGAGTTCCATGGCCGTCTATCTATAATAGAAGGACACCTACTATGTTCCTACCAACTCTTAGGTATTTATTATACGACCATTGAAGGAATATTATTCTTTTCACACATAATAAACTACTAATGAAGATCAATCAGCACTCTAGGATTATTGCATACAATATTAGAGTAGGCCCATGCATAAACTACTCTTTAAATCGATATTCCTATGCATAGAAATGAGCCTCTTGTGATCTCCTGTTATTGGTGTCAGGACTAGGATTTGAACACAGAGCCTATGTTGACAGGTTGGCCTATGGCTTCACTGATGTCCCACAAGCCACCAGCAATGGCAGGTCAGGTCCACTTTGCAGCTTTGTCATTCAGACCCAGGATGGTCACAGTGCAAAGAAAAGAAAATAATAAAACCCAAGCTCTCTGCAGCTCACCATTTTGGTGCTTTCCAACTTTGTTTTCTTCCTGAAAAGCCTCTGGCCCAAGGATCTCATGATCGGCTATGGGTCCAATGAGTGCACCCCAGCCAAGTGAGATCGAAGCTGAAGCAGAGTTTCCACGACCTGAGTTCAAGTCCCATGCTTGGCCAAAAAAAATAGAAAACAAGAACATATAAAAAATTAACTATTTAACTAAATTTTAAAAAATGAAGCTCTCTGGTTTGGAATTTTTGCCAGTTTTCTTTCCTAGCCTGGGATTTGAACTCAGGGTCTTGGTAAATCTGTAGCAATGTGAGCAAAGAGTTGCCATTCCTTGAGTTCAATCCCCGTGCCAACCAAAAATGAAAAACTAAGTCTCTGACTTCGGCGGGGGGAGGTAGTTGTGGAGATGGGAGGGAAGGGATGGTAGGGGGAAAACACAATAGGAGTAAACAATGCTCAATAGGAAATGTACTCATTAACTTGCTCCTGGAACTGTAACCCCTCTGTAGAACATTTTTACAATAAAAAACAACAAAAAAAGACACAATGTAGTTTTCAGAGAAGCACTTTGCAGGTAAGGGAAGGATGTTTGAATAGCTGTACAAAACTCTACACTGCTTTTTTTAAGTTCAGTATGGAACTGAATAAACATAACTGCTTCCATTAAAAAAATTAAGTCACTGTCGTGGAACTGGAGCCAGTATTCCTGCCATTGTTAGTTTTTGAGCTCACCGTCGAGGTACCTCTTTTGCATCATGGGTGAATGCGTAGCTCACTGTCCTTGAGGGAAAGAAATTCAGGATAGAGTTCTAGAGTTCTCAGGACCCGAATGAAAGCCCTGCAAAGGAAGAAATATTTCTATACATGTTTAATACATAATATATACTTACATATGCATGTTAATTTCATATTATGATTTTTATTATTGATTTTATATTTTGTTTTTCTTTGATTAATTTTTGATATTGTATTTAGCATTATTATACACATAATATTATATTTTGCACAGCTATTATAAAATTATACACAATAATTTAGGGCATTGACACATTTTAATTAACATTTTATTAAGTGTTGAAACATGATACATAATTAAGTGCAGCATTTGTCACAGTCTTCACATGTTTACAGTCTCTCCCAAGTATGAGCTTTGAGTTCAAGCCCCAAGACTGGCAAAAAAATTGAGCCTGGTGAGACATATTATACTGGAACTCAGAGGAGGGACGAGGTTATAGGTAAGACAGAGGGTAGAAGGCAGGTGCTCGTGGCTCACAACTGTAATCTACTCAGGAGTATGAGATCTGAAGATCCCAATTGCAAGCAGGAAAGTCAATATGAGAATTTTTTTCCAATTAAACACCCAAAAAGTTACAAGTACAGCTGTGGTTCAAGTAGTACACTGCTAGCCTGGAGGATAGGATAGCATCCAGGCCCTGAATTCAAACCCCTGGACAGGCATACACACACACACACACACACACACACACACACACACACACACACACCAATATAGAGCATTTACCAGTCGGTCTGCACAAGTTCCATCTCTAGCAACTCAATATTAAAAAAAAAAAAGATGGAGAAGGGAAGAAATGACTTGCTCCAGGAAGTGATATACCCAGTGACAAAATTCCACAGTAGTTCTAATATGTTGGTACAAGACAGACAGCCTCAGGCAGAAGGTATAGCATGGGCAAAGGTCCTGAGGTGTGCGGTAGAGCACGTGGTGTGCGTGGTATGAAGGTTCTATGGCTTCAGAAAAGTCTGGCAGGAAATTCAAGGCTGGGTCAAAGTTGACTTGAGTCACAGGGCAGAGGGTGAGGTCCCAGAATGGCGCCCAGGGGGAAGATTAGCTTGGCTTTTCGCCAGGGACCCAAAGCCATTTCCTGTGGCTGGAAACCTGTTTTCACAGCTCCTGATCTTCAGGCCTTCTTTGCTTGGAGGAGTCAGGGCAAACGCAGGGAAGAACTCTTATTTTAGAAAAGCTTCTAGCACAATGCCATCAGTGGCTCAACCCAGTAAATCCTAACTACTCAGGAGACTGAGATAGAGATCGAGGGTCAAGCCAGCTCAGTAGAAGAAAGTTAATGAGACTCTTCTTGCTGATTAACTACCAAAATCCAGAAATGGAGCAAAGGAAAAAGTTTAGAGACCAGAGCCCCAGACCCTGAGTTCAAGCCCCAATACTAGCATAGGAAAATTAAAGAAAAGATTTCAGGAGCTCCTAGTACACTGTGGTGTAAGGCCAGATCATCCAGGCACATGTGGCTCATGCCTGTCCTTCTAGCTCCTTAGGAGGCTGAGATGTGAGGATCACATTTCAAGGCCAGCCGAGGCAGGAAAGTCTTGGAGACTTTGATCTCCAAGGACCCTACGGAACACCGGAAGTTTCTCTGTGGCTCACGTGGTAAGATGAAGAGCTGGGGGACAGCACCCAGGCCCAGAGTTCAAGCCCCATGACCAATACCTGGCCTGCTTGCACCTTACTCTGTTGCTCTAGGCAGAGTACTTTCCAGTGGGCCTCTGAGGGTCTCCTAATGTCTAGGTGTCCTACAATTCTTGGTAGCAGCCTTTTGGGGGGTCATTACCTACACAACAGGCCACATTACCAGAGAAGTATCGAGCCTTGAGGCATGAAGATCATCAGAATGGCATCTGTCATGGGTGCAATGTGGATAGGAGTAGTAAATCACTGTGTCAGACCACGGTTTGGAGCCAGGAGGGGCAGGAGCATAAGATGTTACAACAGATAATGCCCAGTTACACAAGTATCACAAGAGAGCAAATTTGACAGTCAGACCTTGGGCAGGTGTTGAGTTGGGCTCATGAAAGTTTTGTAGGCTCAGGAATCCACAGCCAACTGGCTGCTGCTTGTAGAAGTAGCTATCCCAGGAGTCTGAGGGCTCGGTGCCCTGCTTTCCTCTCCAGTGCTTGGGGAAAGGGGGTAGATGAAGGTCTGCAATTATGAGCCGACTACCAAGGAGCAGCCTTAGTGTATCTCCCTTGATCCAGTAGCCCCATGTTGAGATCAAGGTGCAGATACCATGGAACTTACTGCCATGGCCCAAACCCCTCAGCCCAAGAAGGACTTAGGGAGAAACAACATGATCTGGCTTGAGAGTTTACTGTGACTATGACTCAGGACTGCTCCACAGTTGTAGCTCAGCTCATCCAGGTCAAAACTATTGCCCCAGAACATTGAGGTACTGGCTATACCAGTCTCTAATCCCCCAGTTCACTGGCCCTTGAATCTAAAGTATATGCCTCTGTATTCTGGGCATCCGGAAATGTCTAGAAGGACTTGAGAGGCCCAGCTGGGGCCAGAAGATAGATTTGCCTACTTTAAGGTATATTGACATTTCCTAGACATCAAACAATACATCCAAGCCACCTTGACCTCACCTCTCATGTAGCCCCAGATTATCCTTGTTTGGGGAGCCTTCAGTTAGCTATCAAGGTCGAGTTGGCAAGATCCACTGGCAACCACCCTTCTCCCACACCGCTACCAGCCTGCTGGGAGTTGAACATGCAGCCAGGGGTCCAGCTGAGAAAAGGACAGGACACAGCATGACTGACCCTGACCCCCCAGAGGCAGGCAAGAACATATGCCACCCGGCCCTGAGGACCCAGAATCCCCTGGATGAGGACAAAGATATGGACAGCCAGACTTAGGTCCCAAGGAAAAGCTGCAGGTCTCTGGCAATTTAGGACTCATTGTAGACCATGATAGGGGACTAAAGACAAGGCTGTTATTAAGGAAGGCCACCATCCAAGGTCAGGAAGAGGAAGACAAGCACCCAGGAAGTGGGCAGAGAATGATGAGGGAAAAATACACACATACACACACACACACACACACACATGGGTAGCGCAAGGCCTCAGCAGTCCCTGAGCAACTGAACATCACAACCTCTGAGAAGATGGCACTACCATCCTCAGACTGAATGTTGACAAACTCTGAGCATCTCACACATCTGGAATGGCTCATAAAACAACACGGCATTTCCTACTGTACACACCGCTATGAAGAAAACTCAGCCACATTATTTTTGGTCATCTGTCATGGGGTTTGAACTTTGGGCCTGCGTGCCATCCCTCAGCTTTACACCTGAAGTTGTCCACTCTACCACTGGAGCCATAGGACCACTTCCTGTTTTCTGGTGCTTCACTTGAGTTAAAGTCTCACAGACTTTCCTACCCAAGCTGGCTTTGAACCGTGATCCTCAGATCTCAGCCTCCTGAGTATCTAGGATGACAGTTGTGAGACTCTGGCAGTGCCTGGTTTCAGCCACGTTCTTACAACCAGGGGAAATCCAACTTGTCAGGCCATAAAGCATATGCAACCCTTCACTTTCAGATTTTGACACCAGTACACAAAGCCATTCTTCCTTGGTTTGAGAGAATATAATCGACACTACCCTCCAACCCTGCTCTCATTTGCCCACTACCTGCCTACGATAGGCCACAACTTCTGGAGTTCTTGGTAAGACAACTCCCAGCCTGCTATAACTTCACACTCGGGCAAACTTGGGGAGTTCGTAGAAATGGCTGTACACTGAGGCCAGAACCTGGTGTCCCAACCACAGCAACCCCACTCCTTCACCATCTCTGGCAAGCAAGGGGTGTGTTTCTTACTTGTTTTTTTTTTTTTTTTTTGGATGAGGGGATTGAACTTAGTGCTTGGGTACTGTCCCTGATGATGAATTTTGCTGAAGGCCAGTGCTCTTCCACTTGAGAAATGGTACCACTTCCTGTTGGAGTCTGGAGATGAGACTCTCATTGGACTTTACTTCTTGTGCTGGGAAACAAGACCCTCTGGATCTCAGCCTCCCATGTAGCCAGGATGACAGGCGTGAGCCATCAGCGCATGGCTTATGGTGTCTCATTCTTTACAATTTCCAACTAGTCCTTCTCTAGACACTACCACCTAGACCCTCCTCTACCTCCCTCAGAGACAGCAAAGGGAGGCTCAGAATCTGGGGAGGGCCATGGGCATTAATGGGCCCCCTTCACATCACTACCCATTTCTAAGCTCCCATCCACATCCTCTGGGTGGCCTGGTTGTCTGGATCCACTAGGACTTCTTAGGCCTGCCCTTTATCCCCCCGCCTCACCAACCGATACCTGAGAATTTCTGGGGCCAGCTGCTCCATGTCACATTGGAAGACATTGGGAGGGTTGCTGATAATGGGGATCAGGGGTGCCCAGGGCAGAAAGAGTGTCCAGATCCCCTCTGTCAAAGAAGGAGACACAAAGCATGGATGGATCTACTAAGTGCTACAGGGCACACCATCCACCTGTCACCCAGGTCCCTTGGAGGGAAGTTTTATGTTGACAGTTCTGGGGCTTGAACTCAGGGTACAGGCGCTGTCCCTGAGCTTCTTTTGCTTGATGTGAGCACTCTTCCACCTGATCCACAGTACCACTTCTGGCTTTTTCTGTGTATGTGGCACCTAGGAATTGAATCCAGGGTTTCCTGTGTGCTAGGTGAGCCCACTACTGCTAAGACAAATTCCAAACATTGGATAGCTCTTCTTCTATGACCCCTTGGGCCTGTCTCGGGACAGTCTTACACATCTTTACGGAGTATCTAACCAGCAGCCTTGGCTGGAAAAGAACACGATCCGCTATGTTGTCCTTTATCTATGGCATCTTTTCTCTCTGTGCTTCCTGTTACATCCTCCTTGTTAAGCAAGACCCCCTTTCAAGTGCTGCCTCTAAGCAGCCCACTCCAATCACCCTGGCAGAGGGGGATCTTCTCCGCTCTGTAGGCTGCTGTCCTTGTCATGGTCTGCCTCCAGCTAGTGTGGCTGAGAGTCCATGAAGGCGAAGGCCTGGCTTTCACCACCCAATTTCTGAAGGCTCTGATACACTACCGCAGGAACCAGTGTGGTATCAAACTCTGTGAGAGGGCACTTGAGGCCCAGGGAGCCTGTGGGCAACAAATGGGGCCATATCTTGTGTGCGTTTGAACTGAAGATCTAGGAGCGGTCTCTCTCTGAGTTTTCATGATCAAGGCTGCTACTCTACCACTTGAGCCACAGCTTCACGTCTGGATTTTTGGTGGTTCCATGCAGAGAATATTTTTATCAGCTTTCCAGCTTGTGGCTGGTTTTGAACTGTGATCCTCAGATCTCTGCCTACCAAGGAGCCAGGATATCAAGTGTGAGCCTGAGCCAGACTGGCTCCAGAAGTTTTCCTTTGAGCTTATGTTTATCTCGTGTCAGCTAGCAAGCCCTAATTAAAATAGTAATTTATAGGGGATCAAGTTACTCTCCTAGTTAAGTTAACCCAAGGAGATAAAGTATCTTTGGAAAAGGCTAGTCAGTGTTGGTCTAGGTGAGAGAGAGAGAGAGAGAGAGAGAGAGAGAGAGAGAGAGAGAGAGTGTATGAATTTCTGGGATACCTACCCCCATCACTCTGGAACTTCTTTCACCCAGTGGTGAGTACATCCAGGATCCCCACCCCAAGAAAGGCAGATAGGGGAGGGTACTTAAGGTCACATCAACTGGAATGATCTGAATTCTATCCTGTAACTGAAGACAGGAGAGATAATAGAGAGAAGGAGATGTTTAGAGGAACATCAAGGGAAGCCCTTTACCGTTGGATACAAGTACCTGAGCGAAGAATGTAGCCATCCTTTTTGGTAGTAAGATAACAAGTGCCCATTATTCATTCATTTTATTTTTTGTAAGTCCCAGGTCTTGGATTCAGGGACTCATTGTCATCCCTGAGCTTCTTTTACTTAAGGCTGAGGCTCTATCACTTGAGCCACAGCACAACTGGCTTTTTTCAGGGGGGGAAGAAGGTAGTTTATGGGAGATGAGAATCTCACAGACTCTCCTGCCTAGGCTGGCTCTGAGTCATGACCATCAGAACTCAGCCTCCCGAATAGCCAGGATGACAGGCGAGAGCCACTGTCACCTTACCACCGCAATCCCCTAGGGCCAGTGCTGGGCTACCTGAAATGCATCCTCCTTTTTGTGAGTGGGAAGCAGACCTGGGTGGGTTTGATACTTCAACAGCCTACCTACCTTTGAGCATTGTTCTGTCTCAGTCTTATGCCGGCTTCCTCCTTATCCACAGCAATGACTTTGCGCTGTCACAAAACAAATGTCCCCCAGGAGGTGTTGGATCTAGGGTCTTTCCTCTGCACACTGCTCCCTCTCCCTGAAACGACACACTGCACCAACGTGAAGGAGACATAGAGTGAATTCTGTTTCTTATAATCAGGGTCTAGCCAGATAGGTGGCAGTGAGGATCAGAGGCTCGGGATAGTGCTGTGCAGTTGGACAATGCAATGCCTCCTCATCCACTTTCCTTTAACTGTCTTAGCAGAGGGTAGTGGGGAAGGACTCACCAGACAGACTGACAATGAGTAACCATCACGGTCTACCCCGGGCACAGAGGGGTTTACCAAAGGGATCTAGTTCCACAGTCTAGGCGAGAATGATCCTGACACACAGACTACCTCCAGAATGAGAGGGTCACCTTGGGTCCCAGCCACATGGAGAAACTGAGCCATCTCCTCCAGCACACATTCAAAAAGTTACTGAGACAGAGACAGAGAGACACACAGAGAGAGAGAGACAGAGACAGAGAGACAGACACAGACAGTCAGACATACATACATACAGACAAACACACACACACACACACACACACACACACACACACACACACACACACACACACACACACACACATAGGATAGCCCAAGGATTCAGCAGTCCCTGAGAACAGAAACGTGAACTCCCTCAATTAGGATCAGATCCCACCCCCTAGAAGGTGGCAGTACCGACATCAGACTCACTGTAGACAAAACATTGAGACTCACACATATCTGGAATGTCTCATAAACCAGCATGGCATTTCCTATCATACACACTGCTATGTGGAAAACGTAGTCACTTCTTTTTGTTGTTGGTCAAAGGGTTTGAACTCTGGGCCAAGTTGCTGTCCCTCAGCAATTCATCTGAATGTGAGCACTCTCCCACTTGAGCCAAAGCAACACTTCCTGTTCTCTAGTGGTCTATCATCATGTCTCACAGACTATTCTGCCCATGCTGACTTGTAACCACGGTCCTCAAATCTCAGCCTTCTGAGTAGCTAGAATGAGAGTTGTGAGCCACTGGTGGCTTCGGGCTTCAGCCACATTCATATACACAGAGGAAACCCATCTCGTCAGGCCACAAACATTTTGCAACCCTTCACTTCAGATTTTGATACCCAGCATCCAAATCTATCTTTCAATGGAGGATATAAAGACAAAACAATCTCACACGTGCACCCCTTTGCCCACTCTCTGCCTGTTAAAGGACACGTTCTCTTGAAGCTGTGGCTTCAAACTGGGACAAACTTGAGGAGTTCTTACATTTGTCTGTACAGTGAGGCCAGCAATTGGTCTCCCAAACACAGCAACCTCCCCACACCCCGACACCACCACCATTATTTGAAGGCAAAGATGTCTTAATCTCTTTCTTTTTTATGTTGTGAGGCTTAAACTCTGGGCCTGGGTGCTGTCCCTGAGGACTTCAGCTTAAGGCAAGCACTCATTTCTTGAGCCACAGCATGGCTTCTGGTTTTCTGGCAATTCCTTTTATGTAAGAGTCTCAGGGTCTTTCCTAACCAGGCTGGCTTTGACCCTTGATACTCAGATCTCACCTCCTTAGTACCTAGGATAACAGCCGTGAGCTGATGGCACCCAGTCAAAGAAACTTTTCCATTCCTGTCATCCTCTCCCCTCAGGAGACTGAAATCTGAGGACTGCAGTTGGATGCCACTTAGCAGCAAAGCCCGTGAGAACACTTTATCTCAAATTAAACACCCCCAAAAAAGCTGGAAGTGGAGCTGTGATTCAAATGGTAGTGTGCTATCATGGAGCATAAAAGGTAAGATCCATGCCCTAGTTTCAAGCTTTTGCTAGCATAGGCCCAACCAAGAAAGGAAAACAGGTGGGCATATGGGAGCTCAAAGTTAACACATAATACTCAGGACTCCCAGAACAGACCCCATCCAGCTCTGATTCTCTAGATTCTATGTCCTACATCATGGCAGACTTAGATGGGACTGACCATGCACAAAATTGGGACATTCAAGTACAATCTCATACTGAAGATCCCCTGACCTTATCAAAGACTCAGGATCTCTCACTGTCCTGCCTCAGCACTGGGCATCGAGGTAAGGTCTAGTTATCCAATCACATGATATGGGAACTAAACGGTTTCCTGGTCAACGGATGGTAACTGGGGAGATCTAGGTCCCTCTTGGGGAGGTGCAAAGGGCTGCTCTATCCCAGAAATGTTCCTATGTTGTGAGTATTATCAAAGAAACAACCCTGCTCAGAGCCCAGTGCCTCTGGTTTTCCACCCAGCCTCTACCCAGATCTGCCACACCTTCAGCCTGCTCTCTCTATATCCCAGATCTGCCATCTACAATAAAGACTGAGCCAGACAAGAGACCCACTTCCTGCCCTCATTACCAGGCTGTCCTGTTGCAGTGGCATGCTTACCTCAGTCTTTGGTGGAGGAAAGAACACCGGGGGTGGTATCGTCAGATTGAGCCCTGGAAATTCCTAGTCCCTAAGGATGTACTGCACAGGCATCCTGCAGTGAACGGCAGCCAGGTTGTCAATGATGAACCCAAGGTGCCAAGACTTTTAATAGCAGTGTGGCTGGATCAAAGGCTGGTAGTCTATGTTGCCAGGTGAGGTCATGTCTCCAATGTCCTGACACACGTGACCTAGGATCATTCTTCCTCTTCAAATTCCTACTTATCCTTTGACCACCCCCCCCCCCCTTGAAACTCTCTCACTCCAATACCTTCCTAGCCCTTGGAAACTTTCTTCTTATCTGACAAGAAAATAAACTTGATGTGGCTGGTGATAATTGAAACTTGGTGACCCATCCTGTGCCCTAGGTTCAACTCGAGGCTGGTTCCCTCTATAGTCGGTGACCACACAGCTCCTGAATGGCATGACGTTGCTGAGGGTTCACTGGCTTGGTCCTACATACTGGCTTTGGTCTCAGAAACTGTCCCTACAGAGATTGTGAATTATTGGATCCCTTCATCCAGGGACTCCAAACCAAGGCGTGCATGTTCTCCATTCTTCCTTCCTTTCCTTTTTTTCTCCCTCTGTCATTCCCTCCTCTCTCTCTCTCTCTCTCTTTACTTTCTTCATGTCAGTCCTGGGCCTTGTACTCAGATCCTAAGTGCTATCCCACAGCCTTTTTTCTCAAGGCTACCAGTCTATGTCTTGAGCCACACATCCACTTCTGGTGTTTTGTTTTTGGTAGTTAATTGAAGACAAGAGTCTTACAGGCTTTCCTGCCTGGGCCAAAAGCCTCAATCCTCTGATCTCAGCCTCCTAAATAGCTACGATGACAGGCTTGAAGCACTGGCACCCACATCAATCCAAGGTTTCTACATGGGCTGTGGAACCAGTCCTGGAACTTTTCATTGTCTATGACCCCCCAGAGCCTGGTGCACACTGTAATGGTTTGTTGGATACATAAATGAACATCTGTCTATGACAATACTACAGAAAATTCCCATCTGATTCAGGTAAGAATACTCTGTGGGGGATGGGAAATTAAGCTTTATGAAGCTCTCCCACAGTTCTCCTTCCTCTGTCTTACCCCTTCCTGGTGCCACCACACTTAACTGTTTTGGCTCTGAGGGTGTGAGCCATTATGTACTTGCTACATTCCAGGGCCTCTGGGATGCCTATCTTCTCAAAGATCTCTATCCAGCAGCTGACCAGCTCTGTGGCACTCAATTCCCCATGTACATGTGAATGAGGCTGCTGTCAGCTGAAGGCCTGGCTCAAGGGGCCTCCTGTCCTCCCCCTGGGGCCAGCCAGTATCATCCATCACATCTGGCCCCTAGGTTTCATGTTGCAGAGGAAGGATCCTTGAGGCAGCCTGGGTTCTCTAAATCTCCCAGAGTCCAGTACAGGTGCTGGGAATCATCTCTGCTCATAACTGGCAGGCTGGGGATGGAGAGGTCACAATCTCTGCTCCCCACAATGTCCTCAAGTGGGGTGGTCACCCTAGGTAGATTCAACAGCTGCCAAAGAAAGGCAGTTAAGGCACAACCTTCAAAGCAGGAGACAATCTGGCTTGGGAACTCTGCCTGTGCCACTTTGAACATCATTGTTTGCCGGCTGAAATCATCCATCTAATTTGATCCATAATCCCAGGCATTAGTGGAAATTGCCAGCTTATATTTAAAAATCCTGGAAAATGTGGTATTTAATTTGTCCCAATCAAACTTAAAGGGTTCCAAAGTCAGTGGGCCCCTTTTCCTTCCAGACAGTGTATAGCAGGTTACAGAAACTGGCATTCAGCGAGCCCTAGCTAACTGCCACCTCCTGATACCTAGCGGGCTCCAGTAGGGGGAATGGATTTGCCTACCACTGCCCAGCTGGAAACAGCCCAGGTGGGACACAGATTAGATTCTGCAGGACTTCAGGGAGGATTGACACTGGGCCCTGGCCCACGAGGGTATCATCACCACCAGTGGGTGCCCGCAGCCCTGTGCCCGGATGCCCACAGAGACCATTAATGCCCTAGATATGGTTCCACTCTCATCCACTGTCATGGTGAACCATCTGCCATGTCACATTGTCCGCCAATCTCCAAAACCTCATAGCTACACAGCCCCTGCCCTATCCTTTCCCTCATCTTCTTCCTTAATTATGTTGGGCAGACACATTCCAAATCCTTGAATTACCTCCAACTAAACACACAAGAGCAGAGTGTCTGGCTGGAAGAGTGTGGCTGTGATCTCATTCGCCTCACCAAACTTCTGTCTGGGGATATAAAGACAGGGGTCCACTCCAGTCCAGGGTTCACACCGTTCTTCTAGGGGAGGCCCACTCAGGCCCAGCAGCTACTGTGGGCGACAGAATAGGGGGAAGAGAGAGGTGGAAAGGGGAGGAAAGTAATGTCTACTGAAATCTTTCATAAAGGAGCCATGAAACTGTGAAGGAGAAAACAAAAATTGTGACTGGGCTTGTACTTGGTATTGAAGAAAGAACAACAACAAATACAGACACGGAGAGAGATATAAAATGCTTTTGCTGTTTTTAGACATTGTGACTTAAATATATTTTCATTGTTCTCATCTCTCTGCTCTCCCAACACAGACACAGACACAGACACACAGACACACAGACACACAGACACACAGACACAGACACACACACACACACACACACACACACACACACACACACACACACCTCCAGAATGGTGACAGATGACTCTTCCATGCAGCACCTGCAATTTGCCAACTGATCACTCACCTGAGGACAGTCAGGCTGAACAAGAGAAAGATTCTCTCTCTCTCTCTTTCTCTCTCTCACTCTCTCTCCTTCTCTCTCTCTCTCTCTCACACACACACACACACACAAACACACACACACACACATACACACAAACACATACACACAGACTCAGAGTAGTACCTGTCCTAAGTTTGTTGATTCCTCATCTGGGACAAGGTATTAGCTGGAGCACGTGGGTTCATATTCTCCGTTCCCTTGTCAGAACCAAGGGCTCCAACACAAGGAGAGTACCACTCTAATGACACACCATGACCCTGCCTCTCCCCTTCTCCAGGGCCAGACCCTTCCCCTTGGGAACAACCAGCCTTAACTCCCCATTCACTAAAACCCTAGGCCAGGAATCTGTGTGAAGGAATCCCAAGACCTCAGATCTCCAATGGGCAGCCCCACCCTTTCTTAATTGTTCTGCAAACCACCAACCACTAAATTATGATCTCCAAAGTTGCAAACCTCAATGGGCAAGGCTTTTTTCTTTTCCATTCTTCCCTCCTTCTCTACAGACCTGTCATTCCTTCCTGGTCTTTCCTTTTTTCCCATTATAATATCACAATACCTTGATGACACCACATTGCCATTATGATATCACTAACCCACTGTGACATCACAAAACACTCTTATCCTCATAAATTTTTTGACATGCTGCCAGTGTGATCTCTTTGTCCTCTCTAAGTTCATAAATTTTTTAACTCATAATACTTCAGGCATGACATGTGATATCAAAAATCAACTGTGATATCATGACCACTGTAATATCACACTGCCAGATGTCATGACCACTGAGTCACATGAGGATCAAAAACATGTTAAGACACATTACACTTGTGCCAACATGTGCCTTTGGATACATCATTATCCCTTGTGAACTTATATTTTCATTGTCAATTATTCATTGTCAATTAGAGATCTGGCATGAGATTGTGACATCACCATCCCATTGTGAAATCACAAACCTATGTGAACTCATCACCTGTATGGAATCACCATTTGTGACTTCAAAACAATACTATCTCATGTAATGGTTGCATCACATTGCCAATGGGATATCTCTGTCTCATTGCATTTTCACCAGCCTATTATGTCCTGATAATATTTTACAAAATTCATGACCTTTCTGACTTCTAGCTCCTTACGTGAACTCGTATCTTCAATGTGATCTAGTAGAATGAAATTGGACATGTAATGGTGATATTACACATTCATTGTGACATCACTATCCATGTGTGACCTTATCACCACTTGACATCACAAGCCCATTGTGACATCATATTGCTACAGTGATATCATGATCACCTTGTGACATCCCAAACCTGTTGTGACCACTTAGCATCTTTGAAAAAGCACATGGTGTTTGTGATATCATGGTCCCTTTGGGTAACCATGTCGTCATAGTGAACAAAGACAGCTGACATCAGACATGCCAGTGTACCATTACAAACCCTTTGTGACATCATCTCCAGAATGAGCTCACATTGTTGTCATAATACCATCAGTCCATTGTTACATCCCAAAATGACAATGACATCATGGCATTATGACATCACATCAAGAACAATGTGATTGCCTATTCTGTGATTTCATTCTATCACAAATGTGGGATATAGGTTGATTTCAGAAACCCATTGTGACCACATCATCATTGTGACATTACAATCACTTTGTGAACTCATATTGACATTGTGATATCATTAATGCAATGTAACAACACAAATCTGTCTTGTCCTCATACATTTTGTAACAAGTGACTACCTTCCAATGAGCTGGATGCCAAGAGCTAAATTCAATCTCAACCATGAACCCTCAGACCTCCAAAGAGCAGTTCAACCATTTGTTAACTGGTCTGCAAACAACCAACCCCCAAAATAATGACCTCCAAAGCTCCACACTTCAAAGGACAAGGCTTTTTTCATTTCTCTTCATTCTCCTTTTCTACAGATCTGTCCTACCTTTCAGGTCTTTTCATTTTTTCCTTCCACCATTCCATTCTTCTCTTCAGGCTGCTCTACTCTTGACAGGCCTGCCCTGCCTTGTCCAGGTGGCCAATTGTTGTCCTTCACTCCCTGTTTTCTCTCAATTTCCTCTCCTCCAAGGTCTTTGCCCTCCAGCAGTCTCATCACTTCTTTCCATCCAGGCCTTTAACTTTTTTCTCTCCACTTCTCTTGCTCTGAAAATGCAGCTTATATATAGACTGTACCCTTCCCCAACTGCAATATGTTTCTTGCCTTCCAGTTTTCAATTATCACTTACCAAATGTCCATGCCCAATCACTTCTTGGCAGCTAACCATGTGGGGCTTGACATCCTATCTCCTTCAGAAGCATGTCCTGCCCCCTCCAGTGTCATGCACCCCCCCTCTTCATTTGTTCAGACTAGGAGGACATGATGAATGTCTGTTCCCGTGGATTGTAGCGGCACTTCTGGTGTCCTCATGGTGAACTAGTAGCAATTGAAATTAGACAAATAATTGTGATATTACAAACTCATGACATATCTAACCCATTGTGACCTCATCACCACTGTGACATCACAAATCCATTTGTGACTTCACATTGTTGTTTTTGATGCCAGGATCACATTGTGACATTCCAAATCTATTATAACCTCTTATAACATTTGAAAAATACATATCTTTGTGATATCAGAGTCCCTTTGTGTACCCAAAGCCCCACTGTGAAATATTGACAATTGAGAATCAGACATGACAGTTTGTGAGATTATCATAATTGTGACATCACATTATCATTTTTATACCATCTACTCATTGTGAAATCACAAAACTAAAATGATATGATAGAATTATAACTTCACATTGTCATGGTGACATCATAGACACATTATGAATGCCTTTTCTGTGATTTCATTCTATTTCAAATGTGGCATGTAGGTTGATATCATAAGCAAATCAGGAACTCATAACCATTGTGACATCACAATCCCTTTGTATATCATGTTGCCATTGTGATATTACTAACCCGCCGTGATATCACAAACCTATCCTCTCGTCATAACTTTTGTGACATGCTGCAATTCTGATACCTTAGGCCTTTTTTGTCCTCCATTGTGTCAAATTCTGACATCACAAACCTTTTTGGATTTCAATATATATGTGACAACACATATTTTTGGAGAAACCACAGTCCCTTTGTGAACTCATATACTCATTGTAAGTTAAGACAAACGAGAATCATCATGTCATTGTGACATGCCTAACACATAACCAATATTTTGTAACCTCACCACCAATGTGGAATCATCAATGAACTGTGACACCAAAACAGTATGTTGACATGATGTAATGAGTTGACATTGTCATGGTGATATCACTGTGCCATTCTATATTCACAAACCTAAAATGACCTCTTAACATTTTAAAAAATTCATGTCCATTAGTACTTCCAGCTCATTCTGTGAACTTGTATGCACATTGTGAAATAGTAACAATTGAAAATGGACTTGTGTTTGAAATATTACAAAATCATGATGACATCAAAAGCCCATTGTAACCTCATCACAACTGTGTATCATAAAGCTATCATGACCCTTAAGTACCTTTGAAAACACACATGGCATATGTGACATCATAGTCCCTTTGTGTACCCATATCCTCATTGTGAACACATGACAATTGAATTCATATATGCCATTGTAACATCACAAACCCTTTGTGACCCCATCTCCAGTGTGACAACACATATTCATTATTACACAATTACCTCCTTGCAAAATCAACAATTTAAAATGACCTCATAGGATTATAGTTATTGTCATTGTGATGTCATAAACATATTGTAAATGCCTATTCTCTTATTTCATTCTATTTCAAATGTGGCATGTGGGTTGATGTCAGAATAAATATATGGCATCACAATCACTTTGTGACATCACAGTGCCATGGTGATATCACTAACACACTGTGACATCAAAAACCTGCCCTCTCCTCATAAGTCTTGTGATGTGCAGCAATTGTGATGTCTTAGGCCAGTTATGAGCTCGTAATCTGTTTTCAAACATAATATTTCAGTTATGATATATGATATCAGAAATCCACTGTGACATGACCATTGTGACCATTGTGACATCACACTGACAGACATCATAAACATTGTGTCACACTGTGACATCACAATCCTCTTAGGACTTCATAACATTTGTGAAAACACATGACTTTGGAGATAACACAGTCTGTTGTGAACTCATATTCTCTGTGATTTCATGACAAATGAGATCCATTATGCCATTTGGATATCACAAACCAATTGTGACATCATAGACCCCTTACCGTATGGAATCACCAATTAATTGTGACATCAAAACCTTTTCTGATGGCACAATGTGACACGATGATCATGACATCTGTCAGTGTGATGTCACACTGGTCATGATGTCACAGTTGATTTCTGTTATCTCAAGTCGTACATGAAATATGAGGTTGAAAACAAATTATGAGGGCAAAAAGGTCTAAGACATCACAATGTCAGCATGTCACAAAAGTTATGAGGACAGGAGAAGTTTGTGATGTTATATTGTTAGTGATATCACAATGGTACTGTGATTTCACAAAGTGATTATGATGTCAAAATAGTTTGTAGGCACAAAAATGCATTTCTGATATCAACTCTCATGCCACATTTGAAATACAATGAAATCACAGAATAGGCATTCACAATGTGTCTATGACATCACAATGAGAATTGTTGTCATAATGTGATTCTGTCATTGAGTTTGATGATATCGCAATGAGCTGATGTTCTCATAATGAAAATGTGATGTCACACTGTTGAGGATATCACAAACACTTTTTGATGTTATAATGACATGTCTGATCTCAACTGTCAGTTCACAACAAGGATATGGGTACACAAAGGGACTGTGATGTTGAAAAGGGCATGTGATTTTTCAAAGGAGCTAAGAGGTCATAATAGATTTGAGATGTCACAATGGAATCATGATGTCACAATGACAATGTTGTCAAAAGGGGTTTGTTATGTCATGGTAGCAATGATGTCAAAATGGGTTTGCGATGTAATACCACAATCAAATTTCCAATTTCAATTGCTACTAGTTCACAAGGAGGATACTGTAAAAATCAGCAGGACCCGATAACCTATAGGGTCCGATAATCAGCATGGGCCCATCTCCTGGTCAGCTGGAGAGGACAAAGAATGCCACCAGAGAAGGTTAGGCATCCTGTGGGAGGGACTGTTGAATTAATCACCACTTGTTGAGCTGTTAAGAAGTGATTGGGCTGTGGGCAGTTTGTGATGTGATAGTTGAAAACAGACAGTTAGAGTGGAAAAGGGGTACAGACTTTATATAGGCTGCTTGTTCAGAGCAAAAGAAGGTGAGAGAAAAAGGAAAAAGTCCTGGAAGGAAGGAAGTGGTGTGATAGCATAAGGGGAAAGACGTGGGTGGAGAGGAAGTTGAGGGAGTGCAGAAGGTGAAGGATGGCCACTGAGGAGCCTTGCAAAGCTGTTCAGGTCTGTGGAGAGTCCTAAAGAGAAGAAGGAACTGGTAGAAGGGAAAAAGGAAAAAACCTCGAAAGAGGTATAGGTCTGTAGCAAACGAGAGACAAAGAGAAGGGAAAAGAGGCTTTCCCTTTGATGTTTGGAGCTTTGTATATCATAATTTTGGGGGTTGGTAGTTTGAAGAACATTTATCATATAAAACGTGTCAGGATGGATTTTCTTGAACTATAGAGGTCCTTGTTTTGGACCCATCTGGAAGCTATTTGTGGCTTCCTTGGGACTCCATCTGGAACCTACTTGAGAGATAATGTAGAGCTTCCGTGGGAAGCCATCTGGAACGTCATCAAGAGTACAGCTGCGACCTCCTTGACAAGCCATCTGAGACCTACGCTGGAGGTCATCTGGGGCCTTCTACAGGGGCCATCTTGGACTATCTCCAGAGGTCATCTGGGGCTTCCACAGGAGGCCACATGAGACCTCTTCAAAAGTAGCCATTGGGGCTTCCTTAAGAGGCAATCTAGGACCACCTCCTGAGGTCATCTGGAGCTTCTTTGGGAGGTCATCTCAGGCTACCCTGATGAGAAATCTATGACCATCTTTGGGCATCATCTGGGACTTCCTTGAGAAGCTATATAGGACCTTCTCTGGATGTAATCTGTTGCTTTCTCAAGAGGATTATCTGGAACTTCCTCTGGAGTTCATATGTGGCCTCCTTGAGTGGCCATTTGGGAGCTACTTGAAAGGTAATCTCAGCTTCATTATAAAGACATCTGGAAACTCCTTTGGAGGTCATCTGACACTTCCTTGGGAATCCATTTGGAACCTCCATGAGAGGTCATCTAGGGCCTCCTAGGGAGGACATATGTGACATCCTCCAAAGGTCATCTGTGGCCTCCTCAAGAGGCAATCTGGGACGTTCTTTCTGTCATCTGGGACCTCCTGTAGAGGTCAACATTGAGAGGTATGGGACATGTGGGTTAAGTGTCTGTGGCTCTTGGTCTTTGTATGTATGCTGATAGTTCTATCTGTGTCCTGTATGCACCTGTTTACTCCGTTTCTCAGGATAGGAGAACAAGGCCGTAAGTTATCATATCCAAAAAATATTCTCCCCCAGGTTTACAGAATCCCTCAGAGGAAGATGCACTGATGTACTCTCTCTCCTATTCTTTGTCATCAGCAACTCTAATAAGTCCTCCCATACCACAAGTGGTTACTTGTAGCAGCCTGAGGTGGTACACAATGTGGTTTGTTACCCTTATTACCCTTGAGACAGGAACATGGAGGAGATGGTGGGCAGGACCCCTTTCTAATATATGTTCCCTTTACAAGTAGTGACCTGTATAATTGGAAACAGAAAAATCCATCCTTTTCAGAAAAAAGAAAACAGGGGCTCATTACCTCATTAGAGACTGTAATTTTCACACACAAGCACATCTGGGATGGCTGTCAGCAAATTTTACAGGTGCATCTCAGCTGGTAGAAAAGGGAGTGCATACTGTTGGTGACTTGACGGTAGTCCTTGGACCAGAGAGTAGCCCCCCTATTGAACCAGATTATTTGGAGCTAGTCTTTCCCCAGACTTACCCAAGCTGAGACTAACAGCACTCGAGGTATAGAGATGCTTAGCAATTATTTCCAGGTTAACTAGAAGGGATACCGCAGTGGCTAGAAAGACAAGTCTTCAATCTAAGGTGAGTGAGATGGTACTGTTCCCTAGTGAGAACCCTAATGCTTTTTCTGGAACTTCTCCCAGATGCCTATAGGACCTAAAGGCTATAGATCTTTAAGTCCTGGAGAATCAAAGAGTCCTAAATATGGCCTTTGCTACCCAGTCAGCCACAGATATTAGAAGAAAGCTTGAAAAGTTAAGGTTTTGAGGTAAAGTGGTTGCCCAGTTGGTGTTTGAAAACAGAGACACCCTGAAAAACAAAAAACGAGTCTAAGAAGGGAGTTTGAGTTTTGGTAGGAGCACTAGAATAAGGATCAAGAAACCTTTGGCAAAGACAGTACAATTCATTTGCTAATGGCAGTTGGGAACCTCTAGTACTAGATCAGTGAGCTTAATGCAAGCAAAATGGACATTAGGAAAAGGAATGTCCAAAGAGGAGAAAGATAGAAAATGACAGGTTACGTAGTCACATTAACCACCTGGAAAATGTAAATGACAGGTTAAGTAATCACAGTAACCACATGGAAAATGTGTTCATAGCTCTGGAGAAACATGCAAAGGACCTCTGAATTCCATTAAGAAGTTATGGCTATAAAAAAGGAGCTGGGGGGCTGGGAGGGTGGCTCAGTGGTAGATTGCTTGCCTTGCATGCATGAGGCCCTGGGTTCAATTCCTCAGCACCACATAAGCAAAAAGAAAAAAGCCAGAAGTGGCACTGTGGCTCAAGTGGTAGAGCGTTAGCCTTGAGTTGAAGAGCTGAGGGACAGTGTCCCGGCCAGAGTTCAGGCCCCACGACCGGACCCAAAAGAAAAAGAAAAAGAAAAAGGAGCTGGACCTGATATAAGAATATAATAGGTTGAAGTACATGTCGATTATAAACTATGAAAAGTGTCACCAGAAATTCAAAGCAACAGAGAAAGAAGGAAAGAGTAGTTAGCAGAGAAGATGGGGAAGTGCTGTGTCATAGAAGATGAGGCCAAGAAAAGAGAACAGGAAAATATCAGGCTCAAGAAAGAGATTGTTTCTCTTCAGAAAGAGTTAAAGGACCACTTGCTTTGATATAGAATACCATGGAAAGGGAAAGAGCATTAGGAAGAAAAACAAAAGAGCTAAACAAACCGTTGAAAGATCTGTCACAAAAATACACTGAAGTGGAAAACTAGAAAGAGAAACTACTAGAGTAAAAGCCCCAAGCCGGGCGCTGGTGGCTCACGCCTGTAATCCTAGCTACTCAGGAGGCTGAGATCTGAGGATCGCGGTTCAAAGCCAGCCCGGGCAGGAGAGACCGTGAGACTCCTATCTTCAATAAACCACCAGAAAACCGGAAGTGGCGCTGTAGCTCAAGTGGTAGAGCGCTCGCCTTGAGCTGAAGAGCTGAGGGACAGCGCCCAGGCCCAGAGTTCAAGCCCCACGACCGACAAAAAAAAAAAAAAAGCCCCAAAAGACGGCTGAGATCTTCACCATGAATGTAATACAGAAGCATCGTGTCCCAGTGGAACAAGTGGGGGTGGGAAAAAATTCCTCTCACTAGCACCTTTGTGAACTTAAGGGAGGAGCTGAAGAGCAAGCAAAGGTGTTGTGAGAAGGAGCAGCAGGTGGCCAGTCAAGGGAGCTCTCCTGTGACCCTGCCAAAACACTTGCAGATTAAGGAGCACATTGAGAAGGATAGTGGGATCATGAAAGAAAGTTTGAGATAAAAGGAGGAGAATAAAATGGAAGAAGTCTCCTAGGTTCAGAGTACTATACAGGAGTTAAAGAAACTAGAGACCCTAAGATACAGGGAAACATCTGAGCTGATCAGGTAGCTTGGGAGACCACTCTAAAACCAGTTGGTTCTCTAGAACAACTAGTCATCAATATTAAAGGAAGAAGCAAAAACAGTGGTAATAAGTGTGCAAATGTTGACACTGAACTTGTGAAAAATGCATACAGGCTCAAGCTTTCTGTCAGTTTACATGTAGATATTTGCAACCTGGTAAATTGCCTGAGGACACTGCCTAAAACTGTTTTGAATACCAGTGAGGCCTCAGCCTGACAATACTTTATAATGTGGTAGGTAATTTCCAACAGGTAAATGCTGAAATGCTGGAACATATGGAAAGAATTCATATGTGAATAACCTCAGATGGTGAATTTGGGAAAGTGGACTCCACAGAGGTAAAGCCTGGAAAGTATGGCTATTGGTATCTGTTAGTAATAGTAGACATTTTTTTCAGGCTGAGCTGAGGCATGTAATAATACCTTGATTTTGCTTACCCTTAGCTGTGAGGTCCAAAGATGGCCCTGCATTCATGGCCCAAGTTCTCAATTATTAACTAATGTCCTAAGAATAAATTGGAAGTTACAATCCATTTATAAGCCTCAGAGTTCAAGCACTAGAAAGAATGAATATGACCTTAAAGGAAACGTTAGCTAAATTAAATACAGAGACTGGCCATGGGTTAGGTATGCCTCCTCCACTTCACTCTCCTTCGAGCAAGATGTATGTTAAAGGATTCAAACCCTCTGAAATACTTTAGTGTAGAGCACTCCCTTGGGTTCCTAAAATTAGGAAGCCTATATTACAGGAAATGTCTAACTACAATCTACAGGCTTTACAACATATTCTTTTATGTACCTATCCTTTGGTAACCAAGGCCCACCGGCCAGATAAGAAAAACTCCACCTGAAATGGTGGGACCAAGAAGGTGATGGAACAGCAGGGAAACACCACAGCTCTCTCCAACCAAATACAGAGTTTGGATTTCAATGCTCTGTTTCTCCAAGTGACCGACCAAAAAAAGGCAATTACTCAGAGAGATAAAGGAAGTGCAAAAAGAAAAGGGAAAAACCTACACAGACAGTAAAGTGGGAAGACCCTTCCCCCACCCTTTGCAGGTGATGGGGCTCCACGTTGTGCAGCTTAAGTTATGGGGTTTTGTGCCAAGCTGCTTAACTGTCCCGGTTCTGGACCTTCTGAGGACCACACACCCACAAGCATCCCAAGTCTCCCAGGAGACTCCCAAGAGCTGGGCCAACCCAGAATATACAAACAGAAATCTCAGAAGGCAGAGCTAGAAACAAAGACTCCCCTCACCCTCCCTTGAAGAGCGCCGCTGCCTGGCTGATACAAGTTGCCCAGCCCAGTCAGGAGCAGTAGCAGCTGTCAACAGTGGCTAACTACCCTAGACTCTCAGGGTGGCACCTCTGTCCTGCTGGTGTAAATAGCCTAGCCTAACCTGGAAGAGCAGCAGCAGCTGACAGTGGTGGCAACCCACCCAAAATTGGGGCACAATGCCTCTTGGCACTTTCCCAGACCAGCCCAGGGCAGCAGCGGTGGCTGAGGTGGAGACAGCTGCAGTGAACAAGTCCAGACCCGTGGTGGTTTGTGCCTCTCCATACTGGCCTGCATAAGTGGCCCACCCTAACCCGAGACAGCAGCAGTGGTTAACACCTGACTTTTGGTGGGGTGCCTGGCTTGCATAAGTGGCCCAGCTGATCCTGGGGCAGTGGCAGCAACTGGGGCAGTGGCAGCAGCTGTGGCGGCAGCAGTGGCATCAACAGCAGCAGCAAAAAACTCTGGACCCATAGTGGGGTGTGGCGCCTCTCCATACTGGCTTGCATAAGCAGCCCATGGTGGCAAAGGTGGTGAACAACCCCAGACTTGAGGCAGGGTGTGGTACTGAGCAACCCCAGAAAAGCCTCATGACCTTTCCTACCTGAAAGGTAGGTTTGAACCTGAATACACAGATCTGAGCCTCCTGAGTAGCTAGAATTACAGGTATTCACACCAGTAGGGTTTTCCTCTTGCAACCCCCCTAACTTTTTCTAAAATAGATCATTTCTTAGTTCATACATGGAATTTAAGCAAATACAAGAGGATCGACATATAATACTTGTATTCTGTCTGAGCATGGTGGAATCTAACTAGTTCTCAATAACAAGGCATATAGTTGAAAAAAACACATGGAAATTAAACAGCACTCTGTTGAACAATACATGGGTCCCAGAATAAATTAAAGAAGAAATTAAAAAGTTCCTACAATTCAGTGAAAATGAAGATATATCACAAAGAAACCAATGGGACACAGCGAAAGCAGTCCTGAGGGGCAGATTTATTGCTCTCAGTGCACACATCAAGAAAACATAGAACAAGTAAAGGATCTTATGATGCAACTAAAAATGCTAGAGAAATAAGAAAAAATTGAAACTAAAGTTGCTAGACAGAAAGAGAACCGAAACAAGAGCTGAAATTAATGAGACAGAGTCTTATGAAAATTATAAATAAAATTAATTTTTAAAAGCTGTTTAAAAAAAGGTCACTAAAACTGAGGGACCACTGGCAAGAGTAACTAACAAAATAAGAAAGGAGACCCAAATCAATAATATCAGAGATACCACAGGAAAAATTACAACAAACATCCAAGACATCAAAACAATAATAAATAAATAATTCCAGACTCTACTCCCAAAGGAAGGAAAACCTAGCAGAGATGGATGAATTTCTACAGAAATACAAATTGCTACCCTCCCTTTCTTTTTCAGCCATTCTTCTCTACCATGTATGGTGGGGCAGCAGTTCAGAATATAAACTTCTTTTCATGCCTGAATACCATGTGGTGTTCTCTTCATGGGCTACTTAATGAAACATACCTGTGTAATATACCTTACAAATAGTGCCATGACTGGGATGAGGTTTTTGAGTTGAAAATGCTAGAATTTCCTAACCACCCCTTTTCTTCAAACCAAACTGCCTTGAGACACCATGTGAGAATTTTCACCAATACCATTGCTGGCCTTCACATCCACATCTGCACACCACTTCTCTACTCTGGTGAATGAAACTACTCTCCATGACTCTCTGTTGCTCAATCTCTGCTCAGATGTGGCACCATTCCAGAGAGCTCCTACTGCCTTTAGCAGAAAGGATGGTCATCTCTGAAGCGATGAATGCCTGGTTTAGGGGGCTAAGCTATTTCTCTCTATAGGGGTCTGGGGCAAGCCGGGACACCGCTTCTTCCTGGTCAGCTCTCCGTCACTCACCAAACTGACTCTCTAACACATTTAATGGGGTCCTGCGAGTCATGCCCGAGCCGTGAAACCCTGCTGACATGCCTCCTGTGCTCCCTGGATAGCCAGATGACTTAATATTTTTTGCTTTTCTCAGATTTAGACAATTTATGCCTCTGCAATGGTACATTGTCAAAAGTTTCTCTATTTTCAGGCTCTCTTTGCTCTCTGCTATTCATGTCCAACTTTCTATATCTCTACAACTTTTTGGATTGTGCCCTGAAGAGTGCAACATGGGCTGGTTCCCGGGGACGCCTCTCAAAGGCAAGCCAAACTAGGCTTGATTTTTTTTTTTTTTTTTTTTTGTCAGTCGTGGAGTTTGAACTCTGGGCCTGGGCGATGTCCCTCAGCTCTTCAGCTCAAAGGGAGCGCTCTAGCACTTGAGCTACAGCGCCACTTCCGGTTTTCTGGTGGTTTATTGGAGAAAGGAGTCTCACGGTCTCTCCTGCCCGGGCTGGCTTTGAACTGTGATCCTCAGATCTCAGCCTCCTGAGTAGCTAGGATTACAGGCGTAGCCACCAGCACCCAGCTAGGCTTGATTTTTTGTTCAGGCTTTCTTTACTTTTTTTCAGAAATTCGCCATCTTGAGTTCGCTATCTCGGCCACATGGTGGATTAAGGGTTTGGCCCCATCAAACCCTTACACTTCCAAGAAGCTGGCTATTCCTCCATCCATCTATTCTAATATGCATTGCTAACAAGTTGCTCTTTCCACAGACATTGGTAACTGAGGCCCAACCATCTGATATGCTTTGTTAGCAAAGATGTCTAAATATTGATGTCAATAATTTTGAGTTTTGCCTTTCTTGTTTTGTGTTGTGTAGTATAGTACTGACTACGTGATTCTAACATATTAGGCAAATCTGTGCTAAGATTCTCACATCTAACGAGTTTTGTCATTGCAGAATATTTGGTCAATTCTTGATAAGGACCAGGTAAGCTCTACTTATTATATTTGATCTCCTTGTTGCGTTCATTGTAAATAACAAAGAGCTTTTGTGGAAAAGATTGCAGTGCAAGCCAGCCTGGGCTGAAAAATCACTCAAACTCCATCTCCCAACTAACCTGCAAAGAGCCAGGCTGGAAGCATGGCTCAAGCCTCTTATCTCTAACCAGGAAACAATACAAGTGGTACCATCACTCAAAGTGGTAGAGTGCTATCCTTGAGCAGAAGTGCTCAGGGACAGTGCTCAGGCCTTGAGTTCAAGCCTCCTTGAATACCAACTGGGACTAACCATCCCAGCAATGAGCACCTAGACTCAGCCAGTCTGGGGAACAAAGGAACATGGAGAGGAGTAAGAGTAGATGATATCACATCAGCCACTTTGTGCCTGCCCTATCAAATTTAACCAGAGCCGGGAGGTCAATAGAAGTAAGAAGACTGCCCATCTAATGTCCATACCTGTCTACCATTCAACTGGACAGGAATTTATATTCGTGCCTTTGTTAATTGACTTCTTCTCTATATAGTCACCAGGTGTCAGAAGAAGGTAGGGACATTTCTACCAACATTTTGAGCCCCAAGTCCTTCCTCTTGCCATTTATTTGCTCTCTAGTATTTTTTTCAGTTCCTCAATGCGTCATGAGACTTCTCCAAACTTCGTGATGAGACTTGCCTCCTCCAGACTTTTTTTTGCATTATTCTTTTTTTTTATTGTGAAAATACTGTACAGAAGGATTACAATTACATGGGCAAGATAGTGAGTACATTTCTCACCAAGCATTGTAGCCTCCTCCTTTGTTTACCCTTCCCATCCCTTCCCAGCTTCCCCCCGACCCCCCCCACTGAATCCTCCCCACCCTCCCTCCCACTAAAGTTGTAAAGTTCATTTTCACCATGACAACTTGTACTTCTCATTGTTGCAATGGGTCAAACTGTATCCTTATTTAAACGACTTGTTTTTCCCCTTCCCCTCCACAAATTATACCGACATCAAATACAGTGAAAGCAGGGGTTATACTGTGGGGGAAGGACATACAAAGCAACAAAGAAATAATCTTATAAATGCTTTAGAAATAATTGCATGAAAGACAAAAAACATTTAAAAACATATCTTAGGGTTCATTTTCCTAACATCACCTTATCTGACCTTTTCTGCTTGACTCATATATATACTAGATATTGCAAATAAGGGAAACCATGGGACCTATGTTTCTTTGGGCTTGGCTTACTTCACTTAATATAATTTTTTCCAAGTCTTTCCATTTCCTCCCAAATGGGGCAAGGTCATTCTTTCTAATGGAGGCATAGAATTCCATTGTGTATATATACCAAATTTTCCTGATCAATTCATCTACTGAGGGGCATCTATAAAAGACCCGAATAACAAAAACGCTCTTCAATGGAAAGAACACTGCTGGAGGAATATCAATACCAAATTTCAAAATCTACTATAAAGCCATAGTAATCAAAACAGCTTGGTACTGGCACAAGAACAGACCTCAGGACCAATGAAATAGAATTGAAAACCCAGAAATGAACCTACAGACCTATAGCCATCTAATCTTTGATAAGGGAGCTAAAAAAATAGAATGGAAGAAAGACAGCCTCTTCAGTAAATGGTGCTGGCAAAACTGGTTAACTACTTGTAGAAAACTAACGCTAGATCCTTAAATATCACCCTGCACCAGAATCAACTCCAAATGGATCAAAGACGTCGAAGTCAAAGCAGACACTCAGAAAATATTACAGGATGGAATAGGAGACACCCTAGGTTTCCTTGGCGCAGGACAAAAATTTTCTTAATAGAATCCAGGAAAAAACAAATCAAAGAAAGTTTAGACAAATGGGATTGCATGAAGTTGCAGAGCTTCTGCATGGCAAAGGACATAGCTATTAAGATCAATAGAAAGCCCACAGAGGAGAGAAAATCTTCACTAGCCATACAACAGACAAGGGTCTCATATCTAAAATATACTTGGAACTCAAAAAATTAAATCCCCCAACAACAAATCCTCAAAGAAACAACTGCCCAATAAATAAGTGGGCAAATGACTTAAAGGAAAACTTCTCTAAAGAAGAAAGAAGGATGGCAAATAGACACATAAAAGATGGCCAATAGACACATAAAAAAATGCAAATCAAAACAACATTGTGATACCACCTCACCCCAGTTAGAATGGCAAAAATCAAGAACTCTAATAACAACAGATGCTGGAGGGGATGTGGACAGAAGGGAACCTTACTTCATTGTTGGTGGGAGTGTAAACATGTCCTCCAGACTTTAGCTAAGGACTCAATGCCCAAGTGATAGCTGTTGCCTTCTGCCTTCTCCCAGATTGGACCACATATCAGCCTTTCACCCTTACTGTCAATGCCGCTTGCAAACAGGAAGTAGCCAGAAAGAATCTTCACCCTTTTTCATAATTATCAAATGGCTGGAATGTAAGTTCTGAACAGCGACACCTCCCTCCCTGTTGGCTCAGTTTCCATGCAATATCTGTTACATAGGTAACTGGACGACCTGGAAGCAATCACCTTCTCCTGCTAGGTAACATCCTAGGCTACCTCTGGTCACATGCCTCCCATCTGACCTTCGGAGGGTTCCAGACCCTGAGGTCACTTCCGGATCCAGTGTGGCCACAATTTCCAGCATCTGGCCACACCTCTTCCTGTCCCTGGCCTAGATAAGTCCTGGATCAGAGGTGGGTCAACTCACTTCCTTTTCAGTCATGCCTCTCCACCATGCATGGTGGGGGCAGCCTTTTGGTAAATAAACTTCTTTTCCTGCCTGAAAAAGAAGAAATACAAATTGCCCAAAAAGAACCAAGAAGAAATAAATCAATTACAAATGTTAATAACCTACAATGAGATAGAAGAAGTAATAAGAAATCATATAACAGGAAAAGCCCAGGACCTGATGGATTCACTACAGAATTCTATAAGGCGTTTAAAGAGAAGCTAATACCGATACTCCTCAAGCTCTCCAGAGAAATAGAAACAGAGGAAGTAATCCCAAACTCATTCTATGAAGCCAATATCACATTCATCCCCAAACCAGGCAAAGACCCAACAAAAAATCTCTTTGATTAAGACAGATACAAAGGTCCTCAATAAGATTGCAGCCAACAGAATCCAGAAACATATAAAAAATCATACATTATGACCCAGTAGGCTTCATCCCAGAGATGCAGGGATGGTTTAACATATGTAAGTCAATAAATGTAATCTATCACATCAACAGATCCAAGGTCAAGAACCACATGATTATCTCCATTGATATGGAAAAGGATTTTGATAAAAATTCAGCACTCATTCATGTTAAAAGCTCTGGAAAAAATAGGAATAGAAGGTAAATTTCATAAGAAAATAAGAGCCTTACATGGCAGATCAAAAGCCAATATTATGCTTAATAGGGAAAACTACAACCAATTCCCCTAAAAACAGGAACAAGGCAAGGATGCCCAGTCTCTCCACTCCTCTTCAATATAGTTCTGGAATTTTTAGCCAGAGCAATAAGGCAAGAAAAATACATTGAAGGGATCCACATAGGAGAGAAAGAATATAAATTCACTCTTTTTGCAGATGGCATTATTTTATAAATTAATGATCCCTAAAGCTCCATCCCCAAACACTTAGAGCTTATAAACCAAATTGGCAAAGTACCAGGATACAAAATTAACCCACAAAAATCAGCCGGCTTTCTGTAAACCAACAAGGAAGCAACCTCATTCACAATAACCTCAAAAAAAAGTATTTAGGCAGTAACCTAATCAAAGATGTAAAGCGTCTATTTCATGAAAACTATAAAAGCCTAAAAAAGGAATCTTAGAGGATACCAGGAAATGGAAAGACTTCCTATGTTCCTGGATAGGCAGAATTAATATGGTGAAAATGGCCATACTGCCAAAATTAATAAACATATTCAGTGCAATTCCCATTAAAATTCCAATGACTTACTTTACTGAAATAGAGAAAATAGTCCAAAAGTTCATATGGAACAACAAAAGACCTAGCATAGCCAAAACAATTTTAGGCAAAAGAAAGGATGCAGGAAGGATCATGATACAGGACTTCAAGCTCTACTATAGAGCCATAATAACAAAGACAGCTTGGTATAGGCACAAAAAGAGACCTAAAAATCAGTGAGACAGGTTAGAGGACCCAGAAATATAGCCGCATATGTACAATCAGTTGATATTTGACAAAGTAGCCAAAGACATACGGTGGAAGAATCATAACCTCTTCAACTAATGGTCCTGGGAAAACTGGCCACATGCAGAAAACTAAAAGCCTATCACCATACACTAACATCAACTCAAAATGGATTAAAGACCTTAACATCAAGCCTGAAACTCTGTAACTATTGCAGGACCGAGTATGAGAGAGACTTGGACTTATAGGCAAAGGCAGGAACTTCCAGAACAGATTCCCAGGGTCACAACAAATTGGAGAATGACTCGATAAATGGACCAACCTTAAAATAAAGTTTCTGCACAGATAAAAAATAGCAATCAAACTAGAAAGAAAGCCAAATAATTGGGAAAAATCTTTACCAGCAATATATCAGACAAGGGTCTAATATCCATTATATATGGTAAACTCAAGAAACTAACCCTTTACAAACCTAACAAACCAATTTTGAAATGGTCAAGAGAGACTTCTCAGAAGAAGAGGAAAAACAGCACAGAAACACATGAGGAAATGTTCATCATCCCTGGCTGTAAAGGAAATCCAAATAAAAACATCTCTGAGATACTAGCTTATCCCAGTCAGAATGGCCCACATCCTATATTCAGCCAATGACAAATGTTGGAAGGGATGCAAAGAAAGAGAAGCATTACTACATTGCTGGTGGGAATGTATACTAATAACAACTACTTGGAAAAAGTCTGGAGGTACCTCAGAAAGCTAAATAATGACCTTTCCTATGAACTGGCCATACCACTCCTAGGCATGTACTCAGAACAACAGGAACCAGTATACAAAGACACACACACCTTTATGATTATTGCAGCATTGTTCACAATAGCCAAGATTTGGAAACATCCCAGATGAGCCACTACTGATAAATGGATCCAAAAATTGTGGTACCTATATACAATGGAATACTATTCAGCCATTAGACAGGACAAAATGATGGCATTTGTAGGAAAATGGATGGAACTAGACCAAATTATTTGAGTGAGGTAAGCCAAGAACAAAGAGACAAATGGCACAGGGTCTACCTGATATGTGGATTCTAAAGCTAAAATGCAAGAAGGTATGACAAAGTAAATAGGACTTGAGAAACAAAGGACAGCCACTCTTTTTTTTGTATCACCCTTAATGACTCCATGTTCTTGACTATGTAGATGGTAGAAATATGTACGCAATGGAGGGAAGCCAGAAGGAGGAACAGAATAACTGGGAAATTGAACAACATACAAGAAAGGGGTCCATCAGCTGCACTGGACATAAAAGAAAAATAACTAAGTAACCCAAACATAGTGATGGGAAGGTAGGAATGAGGGGGAAAGAGGGTGGAGAGAAGGGAATTTTTAGGATTTGGTAAGAAGGAATCAAGGATTTGATTGGACATGAAAACCAGTGGGGGGGTATATAAAGCAGACGGGCCCTAATAATCAGCAGGGCCCACTAATCAATGTGGTCCCATGTCCTGGCCCACTGGATTGCATGGGACATACCACCAAAGGGCCAGGGTATGTTGTTGGAAGGGGTAGGATGTCATCCTCACATGATTAGCTGTGAAAAAGTGATTGGGGAATGGGCAGTTTGTGAAGTGATGGTTGAAAACTGTCAGGCAGGAGACCCACTGGATTGATGGAGGGATTCAACCTATGTATACGCTGCATGGTCAGAGAAATGGAATTAGAGAAAATCAAGGGAAGGAAGTGGTGAGACAGCAGGAGTGGAAAGACTTGGGAGAAGAGGAATTTGAGGGATAGCAGGAGGAAAAGTATGCCAATTGGCCACAAGGTCAGAGAAGTGTAGGCCTGTGGATAGTGGAGAGGCTTAAAAAGAAAAAGGAAGTGATGGAAGGGACAGGGGGAAATGAAGGAAAGTCTATGAAGAAGGAGGGAGTAAGGGAAAAGGACAAAGCCTTTCCTACTGAAGTTTGGAGCTTTGGGGATGATAATTTGAGGAGTTGGTGCTTTGCAGACCAATTAAATATGTGTGGTTGCCCATTGGAGGTCTGAGATTTGGTGGTTGGGGTTGGCTTGTCACTGAGTTTACATCCCAGGACAAGGTAAATGCAGGCACCTTTCCAGTGTAAATAAAGTTATTTTCAATGTGCCTCATTGGATTGTCTTGTGTTTTATGCATCATAAGTATACACAAATTACCAGCTCCTCTGGGACACAGCAAAAACAATACTCCGAGGGAAGTTTACAGCTCTGAATTCCTACATCAACAAATTAGAGAGATGTGAAACCAACAATTTAATAAAACATCTGCACCTCTTTCAAAAAGATCAGCAAAATAAACCCCAATCCAGTAGACAGAAAGAAATAATTAAAATTAAATTAGAATTAAGTAAATTAGAATCCAAAAACACCATAAAAAGAATCAACAAACAAAAAGTTGGTTGTTGAAACAATTAACAAAATTGACAGACCCTTAGCAAATCTTATCAGAAAAAGAAGTGAACACACCCAAATAAACAAACTCAGAGACAAGAATGGGAACATCACCATCAGAACATTATAATGGAATACTTCTCAAAACTTTATACTAATAAGTTTGAAACCTGGCAGAAATGGACCTTTTCCCATCAAATATCGACATGATGAAATTCAACCAAGATGAGTTAAAACAACTTAACATGCCCATATCAAGCATAGAAATAGAAACAGCAATAAGAGACCTCACATCTCAGAAAAGCCCAGGACCAGATGGATTTACAGCGGAATTCTACAAGGCATTCAAAGCAGGGCTCACACCAATCCTCCTCCAACTATTCAATAAAATTGAAAGAGTAAGTTCACTACCAAATTCATTCTATGATACCAAAATAACCGTTATTCCAAACCAGGCAGGGACTCATCAAAGAAAGAGAACTATGGACCCATTTCTTTGATGAACATTGATGTTAAACACCTCAACAAAATTTTGGCCAATCGACTTCAACAATTCATCCAAAAAATCATACACACGATGAAACAGGATTTATTTCAGGGATGCAAAGCTGGTTAAATATATGCAAATCATTTAATATAATTCATCACATCAACAAGAGCAATGATGAGAACCACATGGATATATCAATAGAAGCAGAAAAAAACATTTCACAAGATCCAACACCCCTTTATGATGAAGAGTCTGGAAAAACTATGAACCAAGAGAACATACCTCAATACAATAAAGGCTGTGTATGACAAACCTACATCCAACATTATAATTAATGGTGAAAAACGAAAGCCATTTCCTCTTAACTCAGGAACGAGAAAAGGATGTCCACTCTCCCCACTTCTCTTCAATTTAGTATTAGAATGCTTACCTACAGTTATATGACAAGATGCAAACATAAAAGGGATCCAAATAGGGAAAGATGATATAAAATTCTCCCTCTTTGCAGATGACATGGTCTTGTATTTAAAGAATCCCCGAGACTCCACTCCCAAATTACTCACGTTGATTCAAAACTTTGGCAAAAAAGCATAGTATAAAATTAACTCAAAAATCAATGGCTTTTCTGCATGCCAACATTGAGAAGTGTGGCTGAAATTAGGAAAGCAACTGCATTCATAATAGCCCCACAAAAAATAAAATACCTGGGAATTAGCTTAATCAAAGAAGTGAAGGACCTTTATGATGAAAACTTTAAAAACCTGAAAAAGGAAGTCAAAACGGAACTTAGAAATTGGAAAAACCTCTCATGCTCCTGGATCTGAAGGATCAACATCGTGAAAATTGCAATACTTCCCAAGGCTATCTACTAATTCAATGTGATACCTATGAATATTCCAAACTCATTCTTCAAGAAAAGAGAAGAAGCAATCCAAAAATTCATATGGAACAATAGAAGACCCCGAAGAGCACAAATGATCCTTAACAGAAAGAACAGTGTTGGAGGAATATCACTACCAAATTCCAAGCTCTACTACAAAGCCATAGTAATCAAAACAGCTTGGTATTGGCACAAGAACAGACCTCAGGACCAATGGAATAGAATTGAAAACCCTGAAATGAACCTACAGACCTATAGCCACCTAATCTTCGATAAAGGAGCTAAAAAAATAGAATGGAAGAAAGACAGCCTGTTCAGTAAATGGTGTTGGCAAAATTGGTTAATCACTTGTAGAAAACTAAAGCTAGATCCTTATATATCACCCTGCACCAGAATCAACTCCAAATGGATGAAAGGCCTCACAGTCAAACAAACACCCTGAAAACATTACAGGGTGGAATAGGAGAAACCCTAGGCCTCCTTGGCACAGGCCGAAATTTTCTTAATAGAGACCCAGAAACACAAAAAGTCAAAAACAGGTCGGACAAATGGGATTGCATGAAATTGCTGAGCTTCTGCCTGGCAAAGGACAAAGCTAGCAAGATCAATAGAAAGCCCACAGATTTGGAGTTCTTCACTAGGCATACAACAGACAAGGGTCTTATGTCTAAAATATACCTGAAACTCAAAAAATTAAATCCTCCAGCAACAAATCCTCAAAGAAAGAACTCCCCAATAAATAAGTGGGCTAAAGACTTACAGAGAAACTTCATTGAAGAGGAAAAAGAATAGTGAATAGACACACGAAGAAATGCCTAGCCATAAAAGAAATGCAAATCAAATCAGCATTGAGATACCACCTCACCCTAGTTAGAATGGCTATAATCAAGAACTCTAATAACAATAGAAACTGGTGGGGATATTGGTGGGACTGTATACTTGTTCAACCACTTTGGAAAGCAGTATGGAGCTTCCTCAAAAGACTCTACATAGAGTTCCCCAATGACCCAGCACCCCCACTTTTGGACATTTAACCAAGTGATTACAGACAATACCATACTAAAGCTATCAACACAACTATGTTTATTACAGCATTATTTACCATAGCTAAGATACGGTTCCTACCCAGATGCCCCTCAGTAGATGAATGGATCAAGAAAATGTGGTTTATATACACAGTGGAATTCTACGCGTCCATCAGAAAGAATGGCATTGCCCCATTTGTCAGGAAATGGAAAGCCTTGGAAAAAATTATATTAAATGAGGTAATCCAGTCCCAAAACAACATAAGTGCCATGTTTACCCTTATTTGCAATAACTAGTATATGTCTGAGACAAACAGAAACTGTCAGAGAAGTTGATGGTAGGAGAAATGAACCCTAAGATAAGGACTCAAATTGTTTTTTTATTATTTGTTGCTTTTTATGTCCCTCCCCCACGGTATAACCCCTGTTTTCACTGTATTTGATGTTGGTATAATTTGGGGATGGCAAGGGAAAAACAAATTGTTATACGGGTGGACTAATTACCACAATGATATGTACAAGACATTATGTCGAAAAACGAACTTTACAACTTTGGTGTGGAGGGGATGGTGAGGTGGTAGAAGGGGAGATATGAAGGGATGGGAAGGGGAAACAAAGGAGGAGGCAAAAATGCTTGATAAGAAATGTACTCATTACCTTGTTCATGTAAGTGTAAACCCTCTGTATTTTCCACAATAAAAAATCATAAAATAATAAAGTAAAATTCATGTCAATTTTGTTTTGTCGGTCGTAGGGCTCTAACTCTGTGCCTAGCCACTATCCCTCCTCTCTTCGGCTGAAGGATACCACTGTATCTCTTCAGCTACAATGCCGTTTCTAGTTTTCAAGAGATATATTGGAGATAAGAGTCTCACAGATTTTTCTGCCCAGGCTGACTTTGAACCACTATCCTCACATCTCAGAGTTTTGGGTAGCTAGGATTACAGGCATGAGCCAACAAAGCCCAGATCTAAGACAATTTTTTTAAAAGTAAACTTATTGAAACTTCTGGCTTTTTCCAATAAACAATCTTACTTTTTCAACATTAGTTTATAATTATGATTTAATTTTAGATGTAACTGTGAATTTTTAATCGAATCATTTATGAGTTTTACTATTTCTCAGTATCTCACAAAAACCCACAGTTATTGACTTTCCCCAAAGACAATTATTACATACTATATTACTTACTATTATTATTACACTCTTATTACATATAATGTGAAGTGAAAATAGTTTGGATCATTTCAGATAAATTAGTAGTGGCTATTTTAGAATTAAAAATTCACATCTGTGATTTTAAACGAAGGAAAGAAGATTTTCGAGTTAAAATGAAGTATGAATGTGTAGTGCATCCTAATTGAAACAAAAATACTGAATTCATACAGACAAAATTATTTTCTTTCCACTTATGATTTTGCAGTAATACTATTGGAAATAGTGAGGCAAGAGGAGGAAGAATTCAATCTTTTTTTTTTCTTTATGTCAGTCATGAGGCTTGAATTCTGGGCTAGAGCCCTGTCCCTGTGCTCCTCAGCTCAAGGCAAGTGCTCTACCGCTTGAGCCCCAGCCGGACTTCTGGTTTTCTAGTGGTTTATTGGAGATAATAGTCTCAAAGAGTTTCCTGCCCAGGCTGCCTTTGAACCATGATTCTCAGATCTCCGTGATCCTCCTGAGTAGCTAGAATTACAGGCATGAGCCACCGGTTGCCCGCAAGGAGGAAGAATTCAAGTCATGTGAAACAATGTCTCTGTATGAAGACCTGCTTATTCCTAGTTGTCACAAAATTTCAAGTGTCTATCTTAGAATTCTATTTAGAAAAGTTCTGAATCATTGATTCCTTTTGTACTTTCTGTTATAGGAAACAAAATATAGACACAAAACAATTGTAATAAAATGCACACATATGTTGAAGTCACAACTGGAAAAACAACCAACAAAGTAGAATTCCCCCAGGAACAAAAGCATGTTTTACCAGGTTTTTTTAAAGCACAAAATCCTCAAATACATGTTAACTTGGCATAGAGCCATAAAGACAACTGTGTCTCAGAAATACAGTTGTGTGAATTTGTAATTAAATTCATTTAGATGAAGCTAATATAGCAAATCCCTTGAATGGATCAAATTGTTTAAAACAAATGTGACTGTATGCGGAGTGAGATCTGCACATATTTGAAAGAATAAAATAACAAAATCATGACATACTTAAAAAATTCAGAAATGTAATGAATAACTTCAATAGTATTGAGAACTAATTCCTACTGATTTAAGAAGAAGAAATATGCAAATAGTAGAACCTGAGCATTGTAAATGAGTGTGCATAATTTTAAACTACTCCAAATTACACTTTGTAGAAGACTGAATGTGGCTTATCTAAAGGAAAACATCAACACATGATATGAATGAAATTAAAAATCTCATTAAAAGAGTGAAGAGTTTCTGGAAAATAATAGTTTAATAAATGGTAGTCAAAATCTAGTACTGACTAAATTGCATATCTATTTATTTAGATCCAAAAAAGACCCAAGTTACTCGTGCATATTTGAAACTTTGGCAAAGTATCAGTATACATCTGTAATATTATTATGGGTGTTGACTCTGGCAAGGAATTCATTCCCTCTTTGATCTGACAAATGAATATATGAAAGAACTTCTCCAACTAAATATCAAGACCTAACTAAACATATAACCAGAAAAGTCTTCATGTAAGCCGTATTGCAACTGGGGTAAAAGAAAAATCAGTCTTACTGATTCTGTATTTATTGTAAATGTTGGTTTTTTTCATAAATTATTTCCTTTAGCTTGCATTCTTAAAACATTGTGTTACATGATGTATATCTTAATAACTAATTTTGGATGCTTCATTAAATTTTGTTCTGAGTATAATGTCTCACTTCAGTTCCTAACCCATGAAATGATGTTGATTACAAAAAAAATCTAGTAACCACTGTTTATAATACACAAAATCTCATAAGCATGACACTAGTAAGCATTGGTTAATATTTTGATATCATGGTTTCATGACTGATGAGGCTTATCTACATGAGTATCATTGTACCTAGATTCCTCAGCCTGAATTTTGCTACTGTTAAAAAATATTTATATCTTTATTTGTCACCGATCAGAGATTAAATTTGAGTATAAAGCCTAAGGAAAATTATAAAGTAAGAATTTAGCTTTTCTGGATATAAAGTAAACAAAATTCAGCATAGAGAAACTAACTGGTTTGAATTCAACCAATTTCTCCAAAACATTCTAAGCATTTCCTTACGATGTGTATTGTTCTCAAGAAGGGAATGTGTAATGTGAGGAGAGGACTAACCAAGCATTGTCTTCAAATATACATAATTTGGATTACCCTCTACATTTGGATATAAGCATTTCTTATAAAAACTGTTTGAATAATTGATTTTCAGGTCAGGTATAATATATCCTAGTTTCATATACCAAACTACATTCAGGAAATCGTATATACTAATTAACTAAAGAAAGTCCTGGCAGAAAAATGGCATCTCTATACTATGTGATGCCCAATTCTTAGGTATTTCATTATGCCTCCATTTAATGAATGTGATTGTTTAAATGATTCATGAAGTATTAATTAAAATTGATCACTGTCCTATAATATAATGGTGTATAATTTTATCCTAGAATCATTCAAGAACAGCCCATTCAATCATGACATACATCACATTCCACTGGTATTCAATCGGACAGGAATGAGTTTCTTAGGATCTTCTGCCATTTGGAGATGGCAGGACCAGGATTCCAAATATAGGCTCCAGCTCCCACCACTTAAACCTGAGGATAGGTAACTGTCCAAGAACATCAGCAAAACCAGTGATTAGGCTGTCACCAGTGGCTCTCAGCAGTCCTCCTTGATACTTACAAGGTTGTAATAGGAGGATCCTAGTCAAAGTCACCATAGGCAGGAAAGTCCTTGAGACCCCTGTCCACCTTCAGTGCCAACAAAGCCAGAGGTAGAGCCATATGGCTAAGTGATTGAGAGCTAGCCTTAAGCAAAAGCAGCTCATGGACTGTGCCCAGATCCTGAGTTCAAGGTTTGGGACTGGCAACAAACAGACATAGACAACAATATGTGCAGCCATCCAGCTAAAGCAGGTCACCCTCTTGTCCCCAACTGGATTGGACAAAGTTCCCTGTGAAAGTGGCTGGGGGAGCCGCTGTCATCTTGACTCCACCCATGCTGCCTGCATCACAGGATTCTGGCCAAAACCCCATTCTTTCAGGTTTCTTTCTGACCAATGGGATACAAGAATGGTGGACACACCCACATTCCATGATGCCCAGCATTAGGATTCCCTTTGATGTTTGACACTACCAACAGCAGTTGAAGGTAGAGGTGGCTGAGTGGTGAGCATGCCACATGAGGCGACTTTGTAGTAGAGTGGAAAATTGATGTCCTAGTCAGACAGTGAGTGAATAGAGGATTTCCCAGAGCCTGGGAATGTGGCCAGCCCATCTTTCCCAATCCCAGCACTCAGATGTCTGAAACAACAGGACTCCGTGAAAGAGCTACAGGCAAGAAATTACTTCCAGAAAACCAGCAAAGGAATCCTCCCATCATACCTGCAACATTCAAGAAAACAAACAACACAAAAAAGGGAGGGATCCCAAGACAAACACCACTGGGGAGCGTGATTCAACAGAGGGTCTGGCCAAAGGTGATGCAGACTGTGGACCTTCCCTGCCTTTGGACACAGTCACAGCCACCAGGGGCCAGAGTATCAAGGATCCTGATACAATCAAGGATCTGCAGAGGTGCTAGTGACACGTGGTGCCCACCCTGGACAGCAGCAAAAGAAGAAACCAGACACTCAGAGGCAAGATTTCACCACTGAAGCAGGAGAAAACAGACCTGCAGGATCGACCAGAGAAAGAGAGGGAGAAGATAGCCCAGTTGCATGAAGCACCAGAAACAGAGCTATAGATCCACAAGTCATCCATACAGAGGTTGATTTCAGCAGAAAGAGATTTACAATCTGCACCGGCCCAAGTGAAGCAGGTGGCCAATGACAGATAAATGGAGCATGAAGCTCTTACCAGCCACCTGCAGGCCACAGAGCGGTGTGTGGCAGAGCTGGATATGGTGGCTTCTGTGGTCACTGCTGCACAGAAGGAGACTGAAATGTTCTTTGAATGGCTGAACGATGTGACCCTTCAGCTTGAGGAAAAGACCAGAAGCTTCGATGACCTGCAGCAAGTGAACACAGAGTTTCAGGACAAGCTGGAAGTGCTCTGGACACAGAATAGCACCAGAAGAACAGAATCTGCAAGTTCCAACTAGTGCTGATGGGGCATGAGTTACTGAAGGGATTACTGGACAACCTGAGCTGGATGGTGACCTCAGTAAGTCTGGTGACAGACACATTCACAGAGGACCTAAGCATTGAGAGGAGCCTGAGCATGGGAAGAAGAGACTCAGTGGCTGACTGAGCAGGTGAACCAACTGACAGAGGAGAAGGAGAGAAGGGTGAGGCAGGTGCTGGATTATGAGCTGGGGGAACTGAGAAAGAAGCTGACAGAGCCATGGCCTCCCGCAGGACCATCTTAGGCAGAGTTGCAGTTGCAGGCCTAGGCCTACTGCACACAAATGGAGTTGAAAAAACTGGAGTAACAACTTCACATCCAGGTCCGGAAAACCAGATTCTCTTCTCCAGAACACAGAGCAGCAGGAGCAACTGAAGAGACTGGAGGATAATGCCAAGGATCTGCAGGAGATACCCTAGATCCCACAAGGTGCATGTGTGTGTGTGTGTGTGACCCATTGCCAGAGGAAGAACTGGCCCTGCTGTGGGACACTATCCAAGGTCGAGCTGTGAGAAGGAGGAGCTCACCAGCATCCTGAACTCAGAGCAACAAGTGAAGAAATAACTGCGGGAACACCTAGACCATTCAGAGGAGAAGATAGAGGAATGGAAAGAGGTGGCTGAGAGAGAGAGAGAAGTAGAGAGAGAGAGAGAGAGAGAGAGAGAGAGAGAGAGAGCCAAGCATCTTGGGAGCTGCAGGAGCAGCAGGAGCAGTCCCTGGCCCAGCTGCAGGTGCTCAGAGCCACCAGTGCGCAGCACATTGCCTCCAATGAGCACCTGAACGCTGAGGCAGACCCAGCTGCTGGAGCTGCTGAAGCAAGTGCAGGGCCTGAACAACTGGGGGGACCAGGTGGTGCCCCCAAAGTGGCAGGACACTCTCAAGTGCCTGGAAGTAACCAGACCATAGGAGGAGCACCTGCAGGCGCAGCTGAGCTTCCTGGCTTTACCTGTGGAAGTGGAAAGTGTGAGCCCTGAGGAAGAAAAGGAGAGGAGGTTACTCCCCCCAACGTGACCGTCCCAGAGGATGGAGACATACCCCAGACCTAGAAGGACGTGGATCTGTGAGCCCTCTCAGAGGCTGAGATCCACAGGGGAAACTCCTGCTGCAAGAGCAGAAGCCCTGCTGCAGGTGTCCAGCCCACCTGCAACTCAGTGCCAGACAGAGCTGGAGCCACAGGCCCCCTACTCTGTGAGCTGCCACCATAGCTGGTATTGGGATGGCAAGTGAGAGACGTGGGCATCTGAGAAGAGAATCTGCTTCATCCACGACCTGTCTGATGAGGTATACTTCCATAGTCCTGTGGATGAGCTCCACCATCAATGTAGCCAGCTGTCTACACACATCCGCACCATCGAGGAGTCCCTCATGGCATGTAAAGAGCAGGTGTTTGTCCTGGATGAGCTGTGTCAGGAGAAAGCTGAGCGCGTGTGCTGGCTCTCCCAGGAGAAGATGTAGAAGAAGAGAGAGCTGCAGGAGCTGCTGTGGGTCCTTGCAGGGGAAGGCGTGGACAGTGGGCTCCAGATGCCAACACAGGCTGACCCCCTCCCCCACTGTTTCAGATGCCTCAGGCTCTGGGGTGGGTGAAATGAGCGAGGAACAGAAAGGTTTTGAAGAATTGCAACTTCAAGACAGCTTGGAAACTGCCAGAGGAGAGTTCGGGTTTTAACCCTATGGATGACTCCCCCATGGAGCACAACCTGCGGCAGATGCCCCACATCCAGAGCCGCCTACAGCTTGAGGGCTCAGGCAAGGAGCACTCCCTCCCTTTCTTCTGTAGACTGATGTGGATGATAACTCTCTATGTGACATACTTACTCTCAAAAGCCTCGGCAGCCACCAGAATTAGGTTGCAGGTGGCCTTCTCTCAGGCCTCTATCTGCCACAAGATGGGGGTAAACTATGGGTCAGGTAGGGCAGAGGCTTCTGGGAAGTGGCCCAAATTCAAGGGACATCTTATGGCCCATTGGTGGCCAGGGAAGAGACCCATGTTATGCTTATCACAAAGAATAAATTGTTTTCAAAGGGAAGAAAAGCCTCCAACAAAGATTTGTTCTTCCAGTCCTTGGGCTTGAGCTCAGGGCCTGGCCACTGTCCCTGAGATCTTTTTGATCAAAGCTGGTGCTCTACCAGTTGAGCCCCACCTCCCCTTCCACCTTTTTCTGTGTGGAATGAAACCCTTTGTGTCAGGCATGCTAGGCTACCAATCTACCACTGAGCAACATTCTCAGCTAGGATGATTCCCCCCATCCCAAACCCATATGGCCATTCCTCAGATAAATAGGAAGTAGGGGCTAGGATGAATATGAAGCACAAGTCTGGTTCACACAGAAATACTCCCCTGCGTCCTCTTGGACCCACTTATTTGTAGTTTCTCTTCTACCATTGAGGGATGAGAGAGGGAGGGGGGAGTCTTTAGAGAGGAGTACCAGGAACAATGGCCCCCTGACCCCACAGCCTACCTCACACAAGTGGTCCTCTAGATTCCAATCTTAGCTGACTCAATGTGGATTCTACACTGTCTCCTCACCTCTTCAATGCTCAGGATGAAATAAATGTCGACTCTGGCCTCAGCCCCCACACAGGGTAGAAGCTCCTAGTCCCATACCGACTTCCATCTCTGACTGCCCCAAGATAGGCCAGACTCACCACTCACCACAATGTTGGTGGCAATGACGTCATGTATGGATTCCAGGAAGATGGTCTGTAGCAAAGAGCAGAAGCAACAGAGTGAGCGGCGCAGAAGAATATGGTTGGGGTGATTGCTCTGAGATCTTCCTCCTTGGAGCCCTCCTGTCAAGCCAGAGCCATGCTAACCAAAGCATGGCCAAGGCCAGAGTGTGAGATGAGAGAGAGGAACACAGAACTAAATGAGGTACTGCTTTGTCTTGGAGCACTTGAAAATTCCAATTATATTTGACCCATACCAATCCCAAAGCCAACATGCAATGCCTCTACTTGTTGTTGTTGGCTGTGAGCACTGTCCCTGAGCTCTTTTTCTTAAGGCTGGCACTCTACCACTTGAGGCACAGGGACACTTTTTGTTTTCTGATAATTCATCGAGGATAAGAGGCTCACACACTTTCCTGCCCAGGCTGGCTTGGCACAATAATCCTCCAGATCTCAGCTTCCTGAGTATCTAGGATGACATATATGAGCCACCAGTGCCCAGCATGTGATGCCTTTTAAAGGCATCTTGGCGTGTCTGTAAAAGGAGCCCCAAAGGGCCTGGATAGACCACAACCCAATCAAGGAGCTGTGATGGGGGAAGGCTGACTTTCTAACCATACTGTTCCCCAAAATTAAAGATGCTAGGTGGTTTTGTATGCAACAAACACCTAGGCCAACAGCCATGAGGCTTAGTGGGGAAAACGTGGAGAATACCTAAAGATTGCACTGTAGAAATCTCTGATTTTGCATGCATGTGGTGTGTGTGTGTGTGTGTATGTGTGTGTGTGTGTGTGTGTATGTGTGTGTGTGTGTGTGTGTGTGTGTGTGAACTCAGGGCCTAGGCTCTATCCCTGTGTTTTCTTGCTCAAGCCTAGTGCTCTTCCACTTGAGCCACAGCCCCACTTGCTTTTTGATTGTTAATTTTATGTAAGAGTCTCAAGGACTTTCCTGTCCAGGGTGGCTTCAAAGCATGAAGGGGGCCCAGGGCAGTAAGAGTAAACATAACTAAAAGGTACAATCACTATGGTGGGTGACTCCTGCCTCCTCGTGGCCAGACGTGAGACATGCAGCCCCATGTCATCATCCTCTAGAGTTCAATTGGGGGAAGTGACCAGGGCCAAGCTGACTTTTGCTCACCCTGAGTACTGATGCCAGAGCAGGTCTGTTCCACCCTAGGCCAAGAGAGTTCCAGGAGGCCCGGCTTCCAGAGGCACAAGGAAGGGAGAGATCAGCTCCAAGCTGAGCTAAGAGCCTTTGCCCACAGATACCCCAAGTTGGCCTTCCTAATCACCGTAAGACCTGTCAAAGAATAAACAACAAAAAAAATATTGGAGCTGTGCCTCCAAGTGCTGTGCTAGAGCTCTAGATTGAACCAAAGAGCTCAGGGTCAGGGCCCCCAAGCATTGAGTTCAAGACCCTCACCTGATCCTCCCGCAGTTTAGCTAAATATAAACTAGTAGGATTTGTGAAGTGTTTCTGAAGAATGGTGATACTGAAGAAAGCATCCTAATTCTAATGAAAACTGCACTTGTGACATACAGCTATGTGCTGAGTCCTTCACAGGGTCCTGTTTGCTGGGTCCTTCCGACATGGGGGTTTTGTGCTGAGTCCTCAAAACGTCCTGTTTGCTGAGTTATCCCAAAGGGTGCTATGTGCTGAATCCCTGAGAAGAATAGGACCTGCTTGTTTTTGGGTACTGTGCTGTGTCCATTACACAGCTACTGTATGCTGAGTCCTTCTAAAGGTGCAGTGTGCTAATTCATCCCAAAGGGTACTGCTATGTGCTGAGTCCTTGAGATGAGATGGATAAGGTGAATTTTTCAAGTGCTATGTGACAAGTCCTTTACACGAGGTGCTCTGTACTGTCCTTCAAATGGTGCTATGTGCTGAGTCCTTTGACAATGTTGTATGTGCTGAGTCCTTCCACAGGGTAATATGTGCTCAGTCCTTCAAAATTGTGCTATGTGCTGTGTTTTTCGAAGGGTGCTGTGCACTATTCTACACAGTGTGCTATGTACCCAGCCCTTCAAAGGGGGCTGTGTGTGGTCTTAACACAGGGTGCTATGTACTGAGTCCCTGAGAAAGAATGGTATGCATTGAGTTTTTCAAAGCATGCCATGCACTTAGTCCATTACCTTGTGGCTATGGACTCCCTCCTTCAAAGGGTGCTGTGTGCTGAGTACTCTACACAGGGTACTATATGCTGAGTCCTTCAAAGGGAGCTGTGTGCTGAGTCCTTTACTCTGGGTGTTTTGGGCTGTTTTTGGAAGTGTGCAGTGTGCTGATTCATCTCAAAGGGTATTATGTTCTAAGTCCTTGAGAGGTAGTTATCCCCAACAATCACACACACATAAACAGACACAAACAAACATATACACACAAACATACACAGAAGGGTCACCGTGCACCTTTTAGGTGTGTTGAGTGGAGGAGGATGGAGGAGAGTCTCCTCCAGCGGTGGGGCTGAGGGGAGATTTGATACCCAGGGCAGGTACTGGGGTTTGGAGGGAGTGATGAGTTGAGGTGAGGCTACAAGTTCCATGGCCTGGAAGCCTTTGGTCCCAGTCAGGGCTTGGCTTGCAGCCAGGGGTGGGGGCCAGGCCTGAAAGGAAGAGGGGTAAGGGGTCAAGAGAAGGAGGGGTCGGGGCCCAAGACACACTCCCATGGCAGCAGTGGCCAGGGGCACGAATCAGGGGAGTGCAAGGGGGTGGGCATGCCCGGCAGGAGCAACACAGCCCAGGAGAGGAGTGGGGGCAGAGAGAGAGCAGAGAGAAAAGCGAGTACACATAAGAGCAGGTGGCTTCATCAGCTGGCGGCCTCACTGATCATAGTGCAGTTTCTGGTGGGGAGCACAGAGCACATGGAGCTGGCGGGCACATTGCCACAGGTAGCCACGTGGAGGCACGGTGGCCATGGCAGCCCTGAGACTGAGGTCCTGGCAAGGGGGGCACTGGAGCGGCAGAGGTGGAAATGGTGTTGGCTGAAGAAGAGGAGCAGGGGCCACATGCAGCTCTGCCATGTGCCCGCAGATGCCCCTGCCCCTTCCCAGCAGCATTGCATTTCAAACATGGCACTTTCGGCTCTGACCAGCTGCACCTCTCACAGTTGCCCAAAGGAGATGGTGCGCCTTGGCCGGCTTGCGGCCCCGAACTGGTCGCCACTGCTGGTCCTAGGACTCTGGACCCATGTGTACCCGGAGCCACCACCTACAGCTCTCCCATTGGTACACATGAGTGGTGGCTCTGAGGGCCCACAGCCTGGAAACATTCCGGCTAACCAACCACTAACCTGGACCTGCACCTCCTGCCTCCCCTTTCTTGTCTCCTCCTCGAGTTCACCCTCCCACCCCCACAGTCTGCCATGTCCTTGTCACAAATGTGCCCCAGGGGTGGGTGGCAGGGGTGTGTGTTGACCTGGGGATCCCACCCCCATTCCTAGTGGCCAGTGTCCCAGGAAACAGGGAGATGCAGGAATGGGTGAGGAGGGGTGCCACAGAGCTTCTGGCCTCTCCAGGCCAGTGGGAGCCACACAGCCGCACATCTGCACCCTTCTTCTCTCTCGTATAACCTGGTGGCTTTAATCAGAGGTGGGGAGCAGCACCTCCACACCTGCCTTCGCGAGTCTTTTTCTTTTTGCTGCGGGTCTTGGGTGTTGGATGCAGAAGATAGGCCCTCCTTGCTGTGTGAGCCCTTGTCTTCTGTGTTCAGTCACCCTTTCACCTGAGGAGGGTCCCAGAAGAGCCCACTAGGTATGTGAGGGTACTTGGAGTCAGACAGAAAGTGAATATCTGCGAGGAATATATCCACTCCAACCCACATACATCGAGCCTGTCTGCCCTCCCCGCCTTCCCAGCTGTCAACAGTACTCACAGGGTGATCACATTTCCCAGTTCTCCCAGCATCTGCTGATGCTCCCTGTCCATCTGGTCTCCTCGTCCTCCCCAAAAATCCACCAAGTCACCCAGAAGCATCTAGGCTGAAAGTAGGGAGTCCATCCATGTATGTAGCCTTTAAGACCCTATCCGTTTCCCCAACACTTCCCCAAACCCAGGTCAGACACCCCCTGGGGCACCATGACCCCTTGCTTGTTTTCAGCCCCGGCTCTGAGGAGCCACATATCTCGGGACACCTTTACCAAGTGTCCTGGCATAGGGTTTTGGTGAATGGGGAGTCAAGACTGATTGATCCTAAGGGAAAGTGTCTGGCCCTGGAGAAAGGGAGAGGCATGGGTTGTTCTGCCTTATTAGAGTGGTGCTCCCTTTGGTTGGATCCCCTGTTCTGACCAGGCAACCCCCGTGCGCCAGCTTGTACCTTGTCCCAAAGGAGGAACCAACAAATTCAGGAGAGGCACTGCTCTGAGTCTGTTAGTGTGTGTGTGTGTGTGTGTGTGTGTGTGTGTGTGTGTGTGTGTGTGTGTGTGTGTGAGTGTGTGTGTGTGTGTGAGTGTGTGTGTGTGTGTGTGTGTGTGTGCATGAGAGATAGAGAGGGAGCACAAGAGGGGGGGAGAGAGAGAGAGAGAGAGAGATAGTGAGAGAGAGAAAGACAGACAGACAGACCGACAGATCATCTTTCTCCTTATACAGCCTGACTGTGCTCAGGTGAGTGATCCCTTGGCAAATCGCAGGTGCTGCACGGACTAATCCTCTGTCACAGTTCTGGATTTGTGTGTGTGTGTGTGTGTTTGTTCGTTTGTGTGTGTGTATTTGTGTTTGTGTGTGTGTGTTGGGAGAGCAGGGAGATGAGAACAATGAAAAGATATTTAAGGCACCATGTCTACAAAGAGCAAAAGCATTTTATTTGTGTGTATGTGTGTGTGTGTGTGTGTGTGTGTGTGTGTGTGTGTGTGTGTGTTGTTCTTTTTTCATCAATGCCAAGTACGAGTCTAGCGATAATTTGTGTTTTCTCCTTCACCATTTCATGGCTCCTTTGGGGAAGGTTTCAGTACACGTTCCTTTCCACCTCTCTCTTCTCCCTTTCCTGTAGCCCACAGTAGCTGCTGGGTCTGTGTGGGTCTCTCCTAGGAGGCCTGTGTGAACCACAGACCAGAATGTACACCTGTCCTTCTGTCTTCAGCCAGAAGGCTCGTGAGGCAACTGTGACCACACCCGTACTCTTCCAGCCAGACAGTCTGCTCTAGTGTGTACAGTTGGAGCTAATTCAAGGGTTGGGAGTGTGTCTGCCAAATGTAATTAGGGAATGAGATTGTGGGGGGGGGCGATAGTGCAGGAGCTGTGATGCTAGAAGGGTACGAGGAGTGGTGAACGTTGTGACATGGCAGATGGTTCACTAAGACAGAGAATGAGAGGGTAAACTTACCCAGGGCATTGACTGTGTCTATGGGGACTCCAGGCCCCCACTGATGGCATGGATTCCCTCCCGGGTCAATGTACTGGAGGACAGTCCTCCCTGGAGTCCTGCAGACTCCAGTCTGTGTCAGGCCTGGGCAGTTTCCAGCTGGGCAGTGGTAAGCAAGTGCGTTCCCCCTGCTAGAGCCTGCTTGCTAACTGCCATGGCAGTTAGCTAGGGGTCTCTGAATGCCACTTTCTGTAAACTGATGTAGGCTGTCTGGAAGAAAAAGCAGATCACTGAACTTAGAACCCTTCAAGTTTGATTAGGACAACTGAAATGCAATGTTTTCCAGGTTTTTTTTTTTTTTTTTTTTTCTTGAAGCTGGCAATTTCCACTAGCACCTGGGATGAGCGGTCAAATCTTGCAGACGATTTCAGCCTCCGAACAATGACATTCAAAGCAGCACAGGAAGAGTTCCCAAGCAAGGTGGTCTCCTGTAATGAACGTCGTGCCTTGACTGACTTTCATTGGCAACAGTTGATTCTCCTCCGGCTCTCTCTAGGGTGACTACCACAGTCAAGGATGTCCTGGGGAGCAGAGATCGTGACCTCACCATCCCTAGACTGCCAGCTATGAGCAGAGATGATTCCCAGCACCTGCACTGGACTCTGGGAGATTCAGAAACCAGGGATACCTCGAGGATCCTTACTCTGCAACATGAAACTTGGGGGCCGGATGTGGTAATCCTGACTGGCCCCAGGGGGAGGTGAGGAGGCCCCTTGAGCCAGGACTTCAGCTCACAGAAACCATATTCGCAGCAAAGTGGGGAATTGAGTGCCACGGAGCTGGTCAGCTGCTGGACAGAGATCTTTGAGAAGATAGGCATCCCAGAGGCCCTGGAGTCCAGAGAGTACATAGTGGCTCACATCCTTACAGCCAAAACAGTTAAGTGTGGTGGCACCAGGAGGGGGTAACACAGAGAAGGGAGAACTGTGGAAGAGCTACATAAGGCTTTGCCCCCCCCCCCCCAGAGGATTCTTACCTGAATCAGATGGGATTTTTCTGTAGTATTGTCATAGACAGATGTTCATTTATGTATCCAACAAACCATTACAGTGTGCACCAGGCTCTGGAGGGTCATGGACAATGAAAAGTTCCAGAACTGGTTCCACAGCCCATGTAGAAACCTTGGATTGATGTGGATGCCAGGGCTTCAAGACTGTCATCCTAGCTACTTAGGAGGCTGAGATCAGAGGATTGAGGCTTTTGGCCCAGGCAGGAAAGCCTGTAAGACTCTTGTCTTCAATTAACTACCAAAAACAAATGCCAGAAGTGGATGTGTGGCTCAAGACATAGACTGCTAGCATTGAATAAAAAGGCTTGGGGACAGCACCTAGGCTCCAAGTACAAGGCCCAGGACTGACACAAAGAAAATAAAGAGAGAGAGGAGGGAAGGACAGAAGGAGAAAAAGAGGAAAGGAAGGAAGAAGGGAGAACATGCAAGCCTTGGTTTGCAGTCCCTGGATCAAGGGAGCCAACTATTCACAATCTCTGTGGGGACAGTTTCAGAGTCTAAAGCCATTATGTAGGACCAAGCCACTGACACCTCAGCAACTTCATGCCATTCAGGAGCTGTGTGGTCACCAACTATAGAGGGAACCAGCCTCGGGTTGAACCTAGGGCTCAGGGTGGGTCACCAGGTTTCAATTATCCCTAGCCTCATCGAGTTTATTTTCTGGTCAGATAAGAAGAAAGTTTCCAAGGGCTAAGGAGGTATTGGGCGAGAGAGTTTCAATGGGGAGGCAAGGGATAAGCAGGAATTTGAAGAGGGAGGATGGTCCCTGGTCAGGTGTGTCAGGAAATTGGTGCCATGACCTCACCAGACAACATAGACTACAAACCTTTCATCCAGACACATTGCTATTAAAAGTCCTGGCACCTTAGGTTCATCATTGACGACCTGGCTGTGGTTCACTGCAGGATGCCTGTGCAGTACATCCTTGGGGCTAGGACTTTCCAGGGCTCAATCTGACGATACCTCCCCGGGTGTTCATTCCTCCACCAAAGACTGAGGTAAGCATGCCACTGCCACAGGAAAGCCTGGTAATGAGGGCAGGAAGTGAGTCTCTTGTCTGGCTCAGTCTTTAGTGTAGATGGCAGATCTGGGATTCAGAGAGGGCAGGCTGACGGTGTGGCAGAACTGGGTAGAGACTGACCTGAAAACCAGAGGCACTGGGCTCTGAGCAGGGTTGTTTCTTTGATAATACTCACAACATAGGAACATTTCTGGGATAGAGCAGCCCTTTTCACTTCCCCAAGATGGACCTAGAGCTCCCCAGTTTCCATCCCTTGACCAGGAAACCGCTTAGTTCCCATATCATGTGATTGGATAACTAGACCTTACCTCACTGCCCAGTGCTGAGGCAGGACAGTGAGAGATCCTGAGTCTTCGATAAGGTCGGGGATCTTCAGTATGAGATGGTACTTGAATGTCCCAACTTGGTGCATGGTCAGTCACATCTAAGTCTGCCATGATGTAGTACATAGAATCTAGAGAATCAGAGCTGGATGGGGTCTGTTCTGGGAGTCCTGAGTATTATGTGTTATCTTTGAGCTCCCATATGCCCATTGCTTCCCTTCTTGGTTGGGCCTATGCTAGAAAAAGCTTGAAACTAGGGCATGGATCTTATCTTTTATGCTCCATGATAGCACTCTACCATTTGAATCACAGCTCCACTTCCAGCTTTTTTGGGTGTTTAATTGGAGATAAAGTGTTCTCACGGGCTTTGCTGCTAAGTGGTATCCAACTGCAGTCCTCAGATTTCAGTCTCCTGAGGGTACAGGATGACAGGAATGGAATGTTATGTTTGGCCGGCTGCCAGTCCCTCAAGGCTTTTATCCTAGGTACTAAGGAGGTGAGATCTGAGGATTATGGGTCAAAGCCAGCCTGGTCATGAAAGACCCTGAGACTCTCACATAAAAGGAATTGCCAGAAATCCAGAAGCGGTGCTGTGGCTCTATAAATGAGTGCTTGCCTTAAGCTGAAGTCCTCAGGGACAGCACCCAGGCCCAGAGCTCAAGCCCCTTATCCAACAACAAGAAAAAGAGGTGATTAAGTTTTCCACATAGCAGTGTGTACGGTTGGAAATACAATGCTGGTCTATGAGGCGTTCCAGATATGTGAGAGGCTCAATGATTTGTCTACAGTGGGTCTGATGTCAGTACTGCCACCTTCTCAGGGTGGGATGTTATCCTAATTGAGGGAGTTCATGTTTTTGTTCTCAGGGACTGCTGAATCCTTGGGCTATCCGTGTGTGTGTGTGTGTGTGTGTGTGTGTGTGTGTGTGTGTGTGTGTGTGTTTGTGTGTGTGTGTGTGTGTGTGTCTGTCTGTCTGTCTGTCTTTGTCTGTATGTGTTTGGAGGTAGAAGAACTGGGCCTTGAACTCAAGGCCTAAATGCTGTCCATGAGATTACTTGCTCAAAGCTAGAGCTCTGACACTTGAGCCACAGCTCCACCTCTGTCTGGCTAGTTGGTGGTTCAGTGTAGATAGGAGCTTCACAAACTTTCCTATGGGGCTGGCTTTGAACAGTGATTCTCAGACCTCAGCCTCCTGAATAACAGACAGGAGCCACCCGTGATGGCTTTGTGTGTGTGTGTGTGTGTGTGTGTGTGTGTGTGTGTGTGTGTGTGTGTAGAAGTTGGTTGTAACAAGGAATGCTGGACCCTTTGGTAACTTCTAAACGCTCTCTTGGGGGCAGTATGGGCTTTGAGGCTGAGGTCTGGGGGCCTAGAAGGGTGACCATTGAAGGGGTCTCAGCACCTTTAAATTATAAGAGCAAGGGAAATTTGTGCCCTGGAACATGATGGCAGAGGGAGTGTGGGAGGATCTGGAGGTGGGGCCCACAGGGGGTGGCTCTCCAGGGGGACAGAGAGCATCGTCAGCACTTAGTAAGGCTTTGAGTACTGTTAGTATGGAACGTACTGGCATGGGTCAGACTCTGGGTCTTCTCATCATGACGTCTGATGGGCAAGGCCAACCCTACTTTAAATCTTGACCTGTGTTCTTCAGATCTCATCCTCCTGTGTAGGTAGGGTTATAGGCATGAGCCTCTGACACCGGACCTCGGATTCTTTTTGGTATATTAGGGTTTGAACTCAAGGCCTTATGTTTTCCAGTCAGGTCTTCTACCTTGGGAGCCAAGCCTTTCTGTCTTGGGCATGTCTGAGATAGAGACTCCATATATGCTCAAGCTTGGCTGGATCATGGTCCTCCTGTGACAGGCATGCGCCACCATGCCTGGTCCTCTGTAGTTGGAATGGTAGATATGTAGCACCATGCTCAGTCATCGGTTTAGATGACCCTGCCAAACTCTTAGTCCACAGCAGCCGATTCTTGACCACAGTTGAAGCTCTGGGTTCGGCCTGGAACCATTGTTCCTCAGTCTCCTCACAGGACATTTGTGAGGAAACAAGGGATCTATACAAGGGGAACTCTGGGGCAGGGCCAGGCACAGAGGGAATGGTCATCAGATAAGTTTCTTGGCAATTCTGTGAGCACATAACAAGAAGATACATGGAAATGACTCAGAAGGGGCTTGTTATTTATCATGCCACAGGTATGGGATTTTAAACAAAACATGGCTCTCTCTCATCCTTACCCTGACCCATTAGGAAGGGGATCCTTCGCTGTTCAGCTTTGCAGCTGGGGAAAATGAGGCACGGAAATTCTTGGTGATCTACTCATGACCCCCAGCTGACAGGAAACTTGGCCTGACTTGTCTGCCATGCTCCCTAGGACAATGGGTGTTATTCAGTCCATTTCTTGTTTTGGGAAGTCCACTTATTGTCATTCGTGGGGCTTGAATTCTGGGCCTGGGCACTGTCACCAAGCTCCTCCGATCAAGGTTAGGACTCTACCACTTGAGGCACAACACCACTTCCGGTTTTATGGAGGTTCTTTGGAGATAAGCATCTCACAGACATTGCTGCTGGGCTGGCTATGAACCATGATCCTCATATCTCAACTTCCTGTGTAGTTACCATTGTAAGCCTGTGCCACTGGCTGCCAGCTTAAGTGTAATTCTCTCTCTCTCTCTCTCTCTCTCTCTCTCTCTCACTTGTTGAAAGGGTGCTGGATGAGGTGCCTCAGAGTCCCCATGTGGCTGGGACCCAAGGTGACCCTCTTATTCTGGAGGTAGGCTGTGGGTCAGGAGCTTTCTTGCTCAGCCTGTTGAGCTAGCTCCCTTAGGTAAGCCCTTCTGTGCCCGGGATAGACCATGATGGTTACTCATTGTCAGTCAGTGTGGTGAGTACTTCCCCACTACCCTTTGCTAAGACAGTTAAAGGAAAGTGGATTAGGAGGCATCACATTATCCAACTGCACAGCACTATCCCGAGACTCTGATCCTCATGCCACCTATCTGGCTGGACCCTGATTATAAGAAACTGAATTCACTCTATGTCTACTTCACGTTGGTACAATGTGTATTTCAGGGAGAGGGAGCAGTGTGCAGAGGAAAGACCCTAGGTCCGACACCTCCTGGTGGACATTTGTTCTGTGACAGTGCAAAGTCATTGCTGTGGATAAGGAGGAAGCCGGCATCAGACTGAGCCGGAGAAATGCTCAAATGTAGATAATCTGTTGAAGTATAGAACCCACCCATGTCTGCTTCCCACTCACAACAAGGAGGGTTCAATGCAGTTAGCCCAGCACTGGCCCTAGGGGGTTATAAATGGATGGGGGCAGTCAGGTGCCAGTGGCTCTCACCTGTCATCTTGTCTAATCAGAGGCTGAGTTCTGATGATAGTAACTCAGAGCCAGTCCAGGCAGGAGAGTCTGTGAGACTTTTTTTTTTGGTCCAGTCATGAGTCTTGACTGGGCACTGTCCCTCAGCTCTTCAACTCAAGGCTAGCGCTCTGCCACTCGAGCCACAGTGCCACTTCTGGCTTTTTTCCTTTTTGCTTATGTGGTGCTGAGGAATCGAACCCAGGGCCTCAGGCATGCAAGAGAAGCGCTTTACCACTGAGCCACTTTCCCAGCCCCAAGTCTGTGAGATTCTTATCTCCCATAAACTACCTCCCTCCTCCCCTTGAAAAAGCCAGTTTTGGTGCTGTGGCTCAATTGATAGAGCCTCAGCCTTAAGTAAAAGAAGCTCAGGGATGACACCGAGTCCCTGAATCCAAAAACTGGGACTGACAAAAAATAAAATAAATGAATAGTGGGCACTTATTATCTTACTACCCAAATGGATGGATTAATTCTTCTCTCTGGTATTCATAGTCAAAGGTAAGGGGCTTCCCTTGATGTTCCTCTAAACCTCTCCTTCTCTCTATTATCCCCCTGGCTTCAGTTGCAGGATAGAATTCAGATCATCCCATTTAATGTGAACTTAAGTACCCTCCTTACCTGCCTTCTTGGGGTAGGGATCCTGGGTATACTCACCACTGGGTGAAAGAAGCACCAGAGAGATGTGGGTAGGTATACCTGAAACTCATACTCACACACACACACACACACACACACACACACACACACACACACACACACATACACACACACACACTCACCTAGGCCAACTCTGACTAGCCTTTTCCAAAGACGCTTTATCTCCTTGGATTAACTGACCTAGGAGAAAAACTTGATCCACAATAAATGATTATTTTAACTAAGGCTTGCTAGTTGACACGAGATAAAGAGAAGCTCAAAGGAAAGGTTCTGGAGCCTGTCTGGTTCAGGCTCAAACTTGACATCCTGTCTCCTTGATAGGCAGAGATCTGAAGATCAAAGATCAAAGCCAGCCATAAGCTGGAAAGCCGATAAGAATCTTCTCTACATGGAACCACCAAAAATCCAGACATGGAGCTGTGGCTCAAGTGGTAGAGTAACAGCCTTGATCATGAAAACTCAGAGAGACAGCTCCCAGAACCTCAGTTCAAACCCACATAAGAAATGGCCCCATTTGTTGCTCCCAGACTGCCTGGGCCTCAAGTGCCCTCTCACAGAGTTTGATACCATACTTGTTCCTGGGTAGTGTATCAGAGCCTTCAGAAATTTGGTGGTGAAAGCCAGGCCTTTGCCTTTGTGCGATCTCAACCCACACCAGGTTGAAGGAAGAGCATGACAAGACGAAGAGCCTGCAGAGTGGAGAAGATCCCCCTCTGCCAGGGTGATTAGAGCAGGCTTCTTAGAGGCAGCACTTGAATGGGGGTCTTGCTTAACACGGAAGATTTGACAGGAAGCACAAAGAGAAAAGATGCCATAGATAAAGGACAACATAGCGGAGCGTGTTCTTTTCCAGCCAGGGTTGTTGGTTAGAAACTCAGTAAAGATGAGCAAGACTGTCCCAAGACAGGCCCAAGGAGTCACAGAAGAACAGCTATCCAATGATGGGATTTTGTCTTAGCAGTAGTGGGCTCACCTAGCACACAGGAAACCCTGCGTTCGATTCCTAGGTCCCGCATACACAGAAAAAGCCAGAAGTGGTACCGTGGCTCGGGTGGAAGAATGCTCACCTCAAGCAAAAGAAGCTCAGGGACAGCGCCTGGACCCGAGTTCAAGCCCCAGCACTGTCAACGTAAAACTGCACTCCAAGCGACCTGGGTGACAGGTGGATGGCTGTGCCCTGTAGCTCTTAGTAGATCCATCCATGCTTTGTGTCTCTTTCTCTGATAAAGGGGATCTGGACACTCCTTCTGCAATGAGCAACCCTGCACCCGGTTATCAGCAACCCTCCCAAAGGCTTCCACTGGGACATGGAGCAGCTGGCCCCAGAAATCCTCAGGTATGGGTTGGGTGTGGCGGGAGGCTACAGGGCAGGCCTCAGACATCCTAGTAGGTCTGATCTACCCCAGACATCCAGGCCATCCAGAGGAAGTGGATGGGAGCTTAGAAAGGGGTAGTGATGTGAAGGGGGCCCTTTAATGCCCATGGCCCTCCCCAGACTCTGAGCCTCCCTTTGCTGTCTCTGAGGGAGGTAGAGGAGTGTCTAGGTGGTAGTATCTAGAAGCGGACTAGTTGGAAATTGTAAAGAATGAGACACCATAGGCCATGCGCTGCTGGCTGATGGCTCACGCCTGTCATTCTAGCTACTCAGGAGGCTGAGATCCAGAGGGACTTGTATCCCAGCACAGAGAGGAAAGTCCAATGAGAGTCTCATTTCCAATCCCCAACCGGAAGTGGTTCCATGGCTCAAGTGGAAGAGCACAGGCCTTCAGCAAAATTCATCATCAGGGACAGTACCCAAGCCCTAAGTTCAATCCCCTCATCCAAAAAAACAAGTAAGAAAGACACCCCTTGCTTGCCAGAGATGTTCACTATCTCTGGGGTTGCTGTGGTTGGGACACCAGGTTCTGGCCTCAGTGTACAGCCATTTCTAAGAACTCCCCAAGTTTGCCTGAGTGTGAATTTACAGCAGGGAGGGTATTGTTTTACCAAGAACTGCAGAAGTTGTGGCCTGTATTAGGCAGGGAGTGGGCGAATGGGAGCAGGTGTGGGAGAGTAGTGTCAATTATATTCTCTCCAACCCAAGGACGAATGTTTTTGATGCTGGTGTCAAAGTCTGAAAGTGTGGGGTTACATGTGCTTTATGGCCAGACAAGTTGGGTTTCCCCTGGTTGTAAGAAGGTGGCTGAAACCAGGCACTGCCAGTGTCTCACAACTGTCATCCTAGCTACTCAGGAGGCTCAGATCTGAGGATCACGGTTCAAAGCCAGCTTGGGAGGAAAGTCTGTGAGATTTTAAATCAAGTGAAGCACCAGAAAACTTGAAGTGGTTCTGTGGCTCCAGTGGTAGAGTGCACACCTTCAGCTGAAGAGCTGAGGGATGGCACGCAGGCCCAAAGTTCAAACCCCATGACAGACGACCAAAAATAATGTGGCTGAGTTTTCTTCATAGCGGTGTGTACAGTAGGAAATGCCATGTTGTTTTATGAGCCATTCCAGATGTGTGAGAGGCTCTGAGTTTTATAAACATTTGGTCTGAGGATGGTAGTGCCATCTTCTCGGAGGTTGTGATGTTCAGTTGCTCAGGGACTGCTGAAGACTTGGGCTAACCGTGTGTGTGTGTGTGTGTGTGTGTGTGTGTGTGTGTGTGTGTGTGTGTGTGTGTGTGTGTGTGTTCCCTCATCTTTCTCTGCCCACTTCCTGGATGCTTGTCTGCCTCTTCCTGACCTTGGATGGTGCCCTTCCTCAATAGCAACCTTGTCTTTAGCCCCATATCATGGTCTACAATGAGTCCTAAATTGCTAGAGACCTGCAAATTCCAGCTTTTCCTTGGGACCCAAGTCTGGCTTTCCATATCTTTGTCCTCATCCAGGGGATTCTGGGTCAGCAGTGCCAGCTGGCTTATGTTCTCTCCTGCCTCTGGGGGGACAGGGTCAGTCATGCTGTGTCCTGTCCTTTTCTAAGTTGGGCCACTGGCTGCATGTCCCATTCCCAGCAGGGTGCCAGTGGAGTGGGGGAAAAGTGGTTGCCAGTGGCTCTGGCCAACTCGACCTTGATAGCTGACTGAAGGCTCCCCAAACAAGGAAGATCTGTGGCTACATAAGAGGTGAGGCCAAGGTGGCTGGGATGTACTGTTCGATGTCTAGGAAATGTCAATGTACCTTATCGTAGGCAAATCTATCTTCTGGCACCAACTGGGCCTCCCATGTCCTTCTAGATTCCGGATGCCCAGAACAGAGAGGCATATACTTTAGATTTCACGGCCACGGAACTGGGGGATGAGAGATTGGTATGGCCAGTACCTCAATGTTTTGAGGCATTAGTTTTCACTTGGATGAGCTGAGCTAGAACTGGGGGCAGTCCTGAGTCATAGTCACAGTAAACTCTCAAGCCAGAACAAGTGGTTTCTCCCTAAGTCCTTCTTGGGCTGAGGGGTTTGGACCATGGCAGTAAGTTCCAAGGAACCTGTCCCTCGATCTCAACACGGGGCAACAGGATCAAGGGAATGACACTAGGGATGCTCCTTTGTAGTCAGCCCATGATTGCAGACCTTCATCTGCCCCCCTTCCCCAAGCACTGGTGAAGAAAGCAGGGCTCCAAGCCCTCGGACTCCTGGGATAGTGACTGCTACAGGCTGGAGACAGTTGGCTGTGGATATCTGAGCATACAAACTTTCTTGAGCCCATCTCAACACCTGCCTAAGGACTGACTGACAAATTTGCACTCTTGTGATACTCCCATGAGTGGGTATTATCTTGCAGCTCCTGCCCCTCCTGGCCCAGAACCGTGGTCTGAGACAGTGATTTACTACTCCGATCCACATTGCACCCATGACAGATGCCATTCTGATGATCTTCATGCCCCAAGGCTCGATACTTCTCTGGTACTGTGGCCTGCTCTGTAGGCAATGGCCTCCAAACAGGCTGCTATCAAGACTTGTAGGACACCTAAACATTAGGAGACCCTCAGTGGCCCACTGGAAAGTACTGTGCCTAGAGCCACAGAGTAAGGTCCAAGCAGACAAGGTGT